>NC_041009.1:26725160-26933129 GCF_004193775.1 Glycine soja | reverse complement strand
GATGTGTGTGTTGGGAGAGAATTTAATTGAATTTGGAGAAGCCCAATCCAATTAAATTTTGGACCAGCCTAAGGGGGAGGTGAACATTTGCTTGCTACACCCCATTGCACATCAATATAGTCACACTTTGTGCATGTCTTCATGCTTTGCATGCCTTATGACACCTAAGCACACTTAGTGGAGAATCTTGGATTTGATCTCGATTAGTGGGCTGAACCATAGCTGAAATTCACTAATCATAATTAGTGAAATTTTGGCTCCAAAATTTGGCTCCACAAATTTAAATTCAAATTCAAGTTAAATTTGAATAGAAATTTAAATTTCCCTTCAAATTTTGTGTAACACTTAGGCTTTAAATGAGGCCTTGTGTGTGCATTTTGGAAACTTTGATCATTTAAGAAATTAGACTTCAAAGTTCAGACCTCATTCTCCCTCTCTCTCTCTCAAAATTTTGTTCCCGTCTCTCCCTCTCCCTCCACTCATCTTTTCCTACCTTCAAGCTCTTATCCATGGCTTCCTATGGTGGTGAGCTTGTTCTTGACTCATCTTCGCCTTGACGTGGCATCTCAAATCACTTTTTCTCCTTCTCCATTCCGCTGCCATTGATCTTCAAGAAGCAAAGGACTCCATTGATGAAGAAGATTCAAGGCCTACAAGCTCTACATGGAGCTACGTTATGGAAGGTAATATATTTTATCCTCTGAATTGTTTATTTACGTAAGCGATGCTATAGTGAGGCATTCACGTTGAAGGCTTGTGTTGTGGCTGAAATTTGGATTCAAATATTAGTGCTTTGTAACAAGTGTATCCATTATATATCCACATGATGAATGTGTCAAGCATGTGATTGATAGTTTGCTAATCTAGATAAAAATATAAAAACCATGGAAAGCTAAGGAGTGTTGTGGAAGCAGTGCACTTAGAGGTGGTAGATATCGGACATGATCAGAGGCATGGATCACTTCCTTGGGTATCCCAGTTATGCGTGGATGCCTACCTAACTTATGCTTTTGTGTAGTTTTCACACCAGGTTGGGTGTTAGAGATGATTGCTCTAAGTCTAGGACCTTTACTTTTATATGTGGTTTGTTCTGGGTAGGCCTAGGCTTCAGTGCTTTTGATATGTGTATTTTCAATCGTCTAGTTTTTCTCATATGCAGTTGTACCCTGGGGTTGTACATGTTACTTACTCAAGGAAAACTTATGCAAGTTTTTATGTTTTAATAAATTGGATATGTGTTGTTACTTTTATTCCGCTTTAATTATTTTAGAAGTATGCTTCTAAGAAAAATTGTGTTACATTTTCTTTTCGAAAAGATGAAGAGTCATTTTATCTGTTACAAGGTATTAACTTTGGAAAGAAACCTAGGAAAAGTTTAAAAAATTCTCAAAAATTCCAATTCACATTCTTTAGTTTTGCATGTTTGTGAAAATTAAATGGATTAACACTCTTTATAAAATAAAGAAATGAATTAGTTAAGGTATAATCATAGTGTTAGAAGTTAGTGTGTTGCATTTATTGTTTGTGAAAAACTAAAGGATTAATGCTCTTTAAAAATAAATAAATGAATTAATTAAGGTATAATCACAATCTTAGAAGTTAGGGTGTTACAGGCGCCATCTATTGTAAAACGCATGTTTGATACTTCCAATTGTCATCCATATGTTGCATAAGACCATGAAGTTTAGGGAAGCTTAGTGGCAGTGTTGGGCCCTAGTGTTAGATGTGTGAGATCAAATTGCAGACTAGGAGACCATGAGCGGTGTTTGCTAGTGAACTACACGTGGTGGTCGTGTAGGTTTTTGTGTGGGACTTTAATGTCCATTGTGTGTGGCTTTCAAGGAGCGAAGGACTTACCCCTTAAACAAAATTTTTCATGTTCGGATGACAAGCATTAGGAGGGATCTCTGCTTGTGGGTTAGCATCTTTAAGTGTCAAAGGATCCTTCTGAGAGTTCTTCACAGGGTTCTTGTTTAGTAAGTTCGCTTCTGTCGGCATATATACCTTCTTGATGGCACAATTATTTCACAGGGCTTGGGTAGAAGACTACTCTAAGACTTAGGTTTTTCCACCTTTTTGTATTGATATTAGTAGACCTAGGCTTTGGGAACTTTTATATGTTTTCAGTTACCTTATTTACTTACCATTTACCTTTTTGATACTTATATGTTGTACATGATACTTATCTTTCCACCATGACACATACTTTACCTTTGATACTTATTTACTTATGTTTGGTGGCCATGGAGGCTCATCTCTCGGACCTTTATATATACACATGATGTTATTAAAAATGTATGGTATATATTTAAAGTTTAACTATTTTATTATGTATAACGCTCGTGGCTTTAAATGAAACAACATTTTGTAAATACGCATGTTCCACATGAATGCAAAAATAGATCACTTTTTTTCAAGTTGATATCTTTCATTAAAAGAAAAGGTGTAGAAGCCCTTGCGAAAAGTTTTATTTCTTAGAAAATTTACCTTATCTTATCGTATTTTGTTATGACGTTTATGAAAAGGATTTCAACTCACTTGTTTATAAAGATGAATAAAAGGTATTCACTACTAGAAAAAAACATCTTCGATGACGGTTCTTTGAAACATTTAACAATGGTTTTGAAACACCTTTTGAAGCTAACGTCGTGGAATAACTTTCCACAACGATTCCTTAACCATCTTAGAATGGGAGATTCAAGTAAAAACCGTCTTAGAAGCGTAACTTTCTAAGATGGTTTTACGTGAAAACTATTTTAGAATGTATTTTTTAAAAAAATTAAGGATTCTAAGACGATTTTTATGTAAAAACCATCTTAAAATGTAATTTATTTAATAAAAATTTGAAAAATGAAGGATTCTAACCGTCTTAGAAATTTCTAAGCCGGTTTTTGGGAAAATCGTCTTAAAATATTTTTTTAAAAAAAATTAAGAAAACATTAAGGATTCTAAGATGGTTTTCGGAAAAACCGTCTTAGAAGGTAGACTTTCTAAGACGATTTTTCAGATAATCGTCTTAGAATGTCTTTTTTAAAAAAAATAAAAAAATTAAAAGCATTGAGGCATTTGAATGTTTTTTTTATCTCACACCCCTTAAGCTAGAGCCTCTAAGACTTGGAGTCTAGCTAATGCACAGACCAACTTTACCATATACTAAAATTTAATTCTTAATGATAAATAACGGAAACAACAAGATCAAACTCTTGAATAAAAATGAGTAATTGTCAATTAATACAGCCCTCTATTGAATTAAAATATGTAGTGGAAATGAGTAGCTTGTTACTAATAAGGAGTAACAAGAGAAAGAATTTCTTACTTGCTTTCCAGAAAACAAGATGAGATGGAATGGAGTGATCATAAGTAGCAACAGATAAGTAATCAACTCCTGCAATAGAAATTGAATTAGTGCAATAAAAACTTTAACAAGAAAAAAAGTATGACTACAATAAATTGGAACAGCAAAAGAATTCCACTGAAGTTGCTCCCTTGTACAAGATATCAAAATTGAATTAAAATATGTAGTGGGTTTGCATGCCAAGTTGCTATTTTTATATCTTGAATAAGAGAACAAATAGAGAGTGAAGCAAAATGCCCTACGATATAAACCTTTTTATTTAAATTTCCATTCAAAACCTTCCCCGCCCTTGCATTTCCTCCATATAAAGGTTAGTAAATGGTGTTTACCAAGGGCCAATAACTGGCCAACTACTTAAAATCTCATTCTTTTTTCTTCTACACTTATATCTTAACATATTTAAGCTTGCGAATGGCACTACTAAGACGAATACAATCTTCTAAGATATTTACTGTGAAGGAAAATCTAGCATTTACACGCATAAGAAATTTTGAATTAATCGGAAAATAATAAAAACCAGACTAATTGATGTGCCATCATTTTCTTCTATTTCCTAAACCCTTTTTGCACCATTTTAATTACTGATTGGTCTTAATTGTCAATAATCAGACAGTTTTATTATTTGGGCTCATTTAGCTAATTTGATGTTTTTAATCTAATTTCAAGAATTAATGAAACATTGGGCTTAATCCGGATTTTGGTTATGGACTTGAAGAGGGCAAATAAAGCAGCGCTTACCTTAGTTAATTTCTAATTAGGAAATTTCGCAATTTTATTTTATGTTGTTCAGTGTTTATTTTGTTTTGGGCCAGAGTATTGTAATAGGGCTCAGTGACTTTGAGTGACTCTTTTTAAATAGCAGCCTTGGGATTCGTGAAGGTGATTCTGTTATGCTATTCATTATTCAGAGCTTTTGTTTTAGGGTTTTACGTTTTCTGCTTTGATGCTACTGTTCACGTAATGCAATTTTACATTTTCTGCTTCTAATTACAATTTCGTTCTTGTTTCTTCTTCTACTTTCAATTTCGTTTATGTCCCATTTACGTTTCTGTTCATTTACATTTCTGTTCGTTTACATTTCTGCTTCATGTTTCATTTACGTTTTCTGTTTGAATCTATGGAAGGCTAAATATTTTGGTGTTTTTTCCTTTTGAGGACGAAGCCCAGCTCTCTTTGAGGTTTCGTTTATAATGTGGTTTCCTGGCAATTTTCCCTTCACCAGTTAACCCAAATTCGTGAACATTAATCAGTGCACGCTTCGTGTTCGATTAATTGCTTCTGAGCCTAACTTGTGTTCATGCTTAATGGACGAAGGGCTAACTAGTGTATGTGGTGCCTAATCACGTATTGACAACCCTAAGTTGATTTTCGCTTAGTAAATTGAAATAGGGTTGGATTAAGTGGTTAACTGTTAGGGACAAATTCTCCATGACCCAGGATAAAAGAATGGCTTCTGAATCAAAGGAAACAACCCGTTTTTAATATTAGTAGTTTCATATTCCAGTTTACTTATTCTGCTCTTTAATCACAAAATAAACAAACCCCCCAATCGTTACTGTCACTATGCAAGTATATTATGAACATTTGGTTTGTCATTGCTCGTTGGGAAATGACCTAGGATCACTTCCTAGTTACTGCATTTTCATGTTTATTTGATTAGGGTACGGCCTCGATCACTAATATATATATATATCATATTCATTCAATACACAGTATGGAACAGTTCAAAAACAAGTATACATACTAGTAATGTTTTTATCTCGTGGAACATCAACCAAAAGTGCAAGGCCTATGAATAGAACAAATAGTGTATCACATGTCGACATCCAAAATAATTTGTTATCAACAAAAAACAGTATTTCAAAAAACCCCCAACAAAAAATAGAAATAATCAGAGTTTCTTGAACACTCACCTTCCAAGTTCAAACACTAAATAACCCCCTCCAGAACAAATGCCGCCACCCACAGATCTTGCCACCACCGTCTCCGCCACTCCACAACCACCAATCCCAATCCCTAAATACCCCCTTCCCCACAAAAAACCCTAACCACCCCCACCATAGAACCCTTCCCTCAAACACCACCACTGTTCCAAGTACTACAGGCCAGTTTCCTGTGTTGGCAGTGTCATCGTCGCTGACGGTGTGCACCGTGTCATCGTAATCAGGGGTGTTTGACGTGTCGTACCTACTCCTCGATGTGCCATTCGTGTTCCAGTTCAGCTATTCCAAAATGCCGAAGGCAAGCGGATCGTCATCCATGATCCAGTGTTCCTGCCCTTCGTGCCACCCACGATGCTGCAACCGTGGACTGGGAAGGCACCACCAAAGGGCAAGAAGAGCAAGAAGGTTCCTCACTGCTTGACCACATCGACTTCTACATCGAGGTCTCCACCACTGCCCGACTCAGCAATGACGCCCTCGTCCTTGTCAATGTCGTCGAGGGCATCTGCATCCAGACCCATGCCATCATCCGCCAGTGCTAGATCAAGTGCCTCACCCCCTCCCAGTGTCAAATCGTGAGAGATGAGAATGAGACCAAAAAGAGACGAGAGAGATACTTGTTGGCTATAGCAACATCGGATGGAGAAGAATCATTTGTTGAGTATTGAGGATTTAGGAATTTGTTTCTTTACTAATTTAGGGTTTCACTCAAAACAGAGAAAACAACAGAGAGAAAGCGAGAATAAGAGAGAGAGAGAGAGAGAGAGAAAGGGCTAGTGTGTTGCCCGATAAGAGAGAGAGAGAGAAAGAGAGAAAAAGCATAACCATTCAATTAACGTCTTTGTACAGGGTTCAATTACGAGGATTATTCAAAAACTGTCTTCATTATTAATGAACTTAATTACAATATTGTCATCGCATTGTCTTTAAAGATGGTTTTTGCCAACTATCTTTGTTGGCATGTCTTAATAAATAATTTTTGTAGAAATTATTTAAAGTGTATTTATAAACCCATGTTTTAGGGTGTCACAGTGTTGAAAAATTCAGTTCCTTGCGGGGAGGTAAAAATGATAGAATGAGAGAGCTTTGAGAGAAGAAAGCAAAAGAGAGCACTAAGGTTATTAAAGGAAATGACCGTGTCTCTTTAGATATAAGAATTGCTCACAACTTACAAAGAAAGAAGGAAAGAGGGAATGGTCTCTCCTCACTAAAACCCGTATGACCCAAACATAAAAGCCCAACATAACTTAATCCACTACTCATAAACAACATAACCCATTCATTTGATTTATATTTTATTATTCAACAACATAAAATAAATTTATTTTTCTTGCAATTTAATTAAAATCAGTTACCGTGTATTTAGAAAATCATGATGTTACATTGAATACTTGAATTTATTAGGAGAAGAAAGTATGATTTACTCTTATTTGTTTCACTTTATACTACTAATAAAAAAAATACATGAGTTGATATATATTAATTACAATAAACATAAATATTTTTTTTTCAAGAGAGTATTATGACCATTTTCTTTAGAGTGTTAGTTAACAAAACAAATACATTAATAGAATGTATTTATTAAAATATAAAATTTGTTGTTTATCTTTTAATATATTTAAAAATTTATTAGATACTTTTTTTATCAGTATTTATTAGATATTATTAATACCCATTGACCAATATTATAATTAAGCATTTCCTGTGAACACTTTTTAGAGAGACGAGCAAAATGGACCCTGCCATGATAACACATTAATTGTTCCTTTATCATCAAATGAAGGAAAAGAAATCAGGCACATAATGTATACTATTACTAAACAAAACAGAAGGAGAAACTACCATAACATATATGGACATCGGTACCACCGACATATCTAAGCTTGTAGCGAAAATGTCCGAAATAATATTCTCAAAAGTTTACATGAAACTCTCCGAAAAATTGTCCCAAAAAAATTACATGAAAAATAATTTTGTAAATTAATAAAGAGGATAGAACAAAATATTCAGTAGTAAAAAAAAAAGGACCATCGTGAACATGAGATAACAAATGGACATGAAATCCAACTAAGTAGGATACTCTCTCTAATCAATGCCGTATGTGGCAAGTAACTGCCTTAAAAAACGCTTGGCTTCATGTAAGGAAAGAACAACATCGTATATTAATGAAACCATAAAGAAAACCATGGGCGAATAAATTCCACCCTTGCCTACAGCCCCACAGATTTTTTTTTTTTGATAAAGCACAAAATCTTATTTATTATTCACAGTAAAAAAAAAAAAAAACATAGTAGTGTGTGGCTCCTTAATTCAGGGAATTCCAATGTGCTTTATGACAACAGAAGCTTATGTCCCTATATATGTGTCAAATTGCACGAAGTTCTACTCCTCCGGTTGCTTATGTGTTACGAATTACACAATTGAAACGCCTTATTCTTACTTGGCTTCTTCTTAACGATTTTTATTCTCTTAAGTTTTAACCAAGCCACTCATTTTACTTCTATACCCTTTCCTCTCACCACCAGTCATAAAATTCCCATCTCATGGCTCAACTTGTAATTCACCTCTGCATGCATGGCAATTCTCAAACCCCAAATACTGCCAAGATCATCAGCCCCTCTTCTCTACTTACCGGAAAATAGTAAAAGATAAAAAAAAAACAAAAAATAAATAAATAAAGAAGAAAACCACTACATTGCAAAACCAATGGATCAATGAGCAAATGAACGTTTCATTACCACCCCTGACTAGCTAATTTCACTTGGTTCCTTAGTTTGTGCTAATAAATACCCCCGGAATAGCTATTGTACCATACACAGTCACCATGAAGTTGAGTTGCAATGGGTGTCGCATTCTCCGCAAAGGTTGTGGTGAGGATTGTGCCATAAGGCCATGCCTCGAGTGGATCAACACTCCTCAGGCCCAAGCCAACGCTACCCTCTTCCTTGCCAAATTCTATGGTCGTGCTGGCTTGGTCAACCTCATCGATTCTGCCCCACAACACAATGGACCTGGTAAGTTCAACATTTACGTTTATTTCATTTTTGGAAAGATAATTGGGGATGTAAAATCGTATCCAGCCCCCTCCGAGACTTCAATTATTACAATTTTATTGTTTACTATTAGTTCTCCCTCTTAAAGAAATTTTGAGCTAAATTGAGTTTTCGTAAGTAAGAATTCAAGTAGCAACTCGTTGGAAACTGCTTCTCCATACTACCGTTTTCATCCTAAAAGGAAAGATTCGGTCTCACCTTACATTTTTTTCTTACAATTGATTTAATTAATATATTTTTCCATGTTTTCGGTGAATTTACATTTTTCATTTTATTTGTCTCGGAGTCAAACTATAGCGACCATATACGTTTTGTTGTTTTATTGATAAAAAAATATACGTTTTGTTTTTACATTCAATAATAAGAGGAAGAAGAACGGATTAGTTTAGTTTAATCATTATTTTTTAATTTCTTAAAAACTGTTTTAACAAAAATGCTATTAATTATTTATATCTCGAAAAAGATTACAATGATTGTACATTTTCAGCTGTATTCAAGTCACTATTGTATGAGGCATGTGGGAGAATTGCGAATCCGACATTTGGGTCAGTGGGCTTGTTTTGGACCGGTGAGTGGGCCCAATGCCAAGCTGCCGTTGATGCTGTGCTAGCTGGGTCCCAGATCAAGGTCGTGGGAGCTTCCGATTCGCAGGGGATTGCGACACATGGCGACGAGCATGTTGCCCAAATCCTTGGCATTCGCCACGTGTCCAAAGATGCTGAAATGGACCATGTGAAAGGAAGAGCCAAGAAGATCAAGAGATCTAGGACAGTGATCAAGCCAAAGCCACAAGTGAGTTCAATTGACTCGGCTGCGATGTTGAAGCTGACTTGGAGCCGTGAGCCAGGAGGGTCCGAGGGTGATAGTGAGGAAACTGTGGAAGCTATGTTGGTGAGCCAAAACAAGCCGAGTCGTAATGGTGGAGTTGAGATGGATTTGGATCTCACTCTCGGCTAGGCTTCTACTGTTAGTGAAGTGTTGCTACCAAATCAATTTAGTAATAGAAAATAGCGTTGTTTTTAATATTTTGTTTTATATTTTACTCAAAAAGTATTTTGTTTTATTCGGCATTTGTATGTTTTTCTTCCGTGAAACAGGATCATTGGGCATAGCCAAATGTAAATGTTGTTGGGGATTTAAGGTAGTGTATGTTGTTGTTTGGAGCATAAACTCATTTAATAGTCCTATTTTTTTCAATTAAAGAAATTTATGATAGGTTCCTAATATTTGAAAAATTTATCCTTAGGCATGTCATGTGTTGTGCCAAAATTAAAAATTTAATTTAAAGGAAAAATTTATTTTGAACCAAACGTAAAAAACAGATATTTACCTGGGATCAAAAATATATTTAGGCCGATAAAAAATAAATAAAATATTTCCACCAATAAATATTCTAGGAAAATCTGTGATTTGTTTAGGATAATAAATGTTCTCATTAACTATCCTATTCTTTTATATTGAAGTCAAGTGGGTGTTTAGATTAATGTTGATCTTATTTGTTTTGAAATTCAATAATAATAGGTAAATAACAAATTCATAAATACATTGAAATGACACTCGTTATTATATTATTATATCAATTGGTTTAATGATATAAATTAGTAGTATTGAATACTGGTAATGATGTTATCATATTTATAAATGAAAGGATAATTAATGTCACTCGCTTTTTTTTTCATGGTTTACCATCAACAAATATTTAATGCTTCTAATGAAAAGGAAATCTCTTAAGTTAAATAGAAAAAAAATGGTCAAAGTACTTTGAAAAAAATGGTCAATAAAATTGCTATAACTATTAATGGTTACACAGAAACATCCATTATTTCTTTGACGAGCTTCATCAGAATCAGAAGTTGATTGCCCTTCCATAATTTTTTTTGTGTGGAAAAAACAAATGCCCGAGGAAAAAAAAAGGGGGAATAATTAAACAAAAATAGTTAATGAACATAAGCTACTCTTGAATCATCCATGAACAACATAAATGAAAGAAAATGACACTACTAGAAAATAAACTTTTAACATCGGTTGTTTTTTACTTTCAATATCAGTTTTTAACCACCGGCGTTAACATTATCAATGTTAACATCAGTTTTTTGAAAACCGATGTTAACAAACACTACACGACATCGGTTATTTATGAAAACCGATGTCGTATAATAAGAAATATACAAAAAAAAGAAAAAACTACAAAAAAAAACATCGATTTTGGTTAAAATCGATGTCGTAAAGTACACAACAACATCGGTTTTAAAAAAATTGATGTTGAATTATGTATTCTAAAGTGTTTTTTACATCGGTTTTAGACCAACCGATGTTGCTTTTTGCAAAAAAATAATAATATTTTATTTGTTTTTACAATAACCAACCAGAACCTTCCATGATTTTCTCCAAAGAGAACCCTTTATGTATAGCATACTTAAACAAAGAGAATAAAAACATAGTTTTTGGATGTGCTTTCTTTTAATTGAACTTTTAAAAATTGCATCAATATATAATAGAAGGGAGAAAAGTAGTAAGAAAAATAGCATTGAAATTCTAACCAAAAACCATATTTTCAAGCAGTTAATCATTTACAAAAAAACCTGTTTTAGTTGAGTACAAAGAAATGCCTAAATGAATCTCATTAGTACATTCAACTAATGGAGTAATATGTTACCTTAAACACCTGACCATAGACATGTTACTCACGTGCTAATGGAGTAATATATTTGTGCATGTATAAAAGGCCACGTTTATACAAGTATAAAAGGCCATCCTAGAAGACACCAAACCATATCTAAGTTAACATTAAGAAGTCTAGATTTCTTTAGAAAAAGCAAGTAATCTGATTAATGTTCAAACTTCCAGAAAATTTGGTTGACCTAAGCGAAAAATGACAGATTATTGACAACCAAGGAAGTGTAAAAGCATTGAGTCATATATAATGTACATACCAAGAGTATTAGGTGTAGTGGGTGCCACATGCCTCCATCTTAATGTCTGTTCCATGAATTTAAGTTTATCTTTTGCCTCTGAATACTTCTCAAGATCATCTACATTTTGAATTGATGTCCGAAGAAACCTGGAACTAGTGTGGGGATCATGTTCGAGATATAGTAGATTTAACATCAAAGAGAGTAATATTGAGAATAGCCTACTTACTTGACATTATCAAGCTCAAAACAATGAAGATTTATACAAGATCAAGTTACTTATTGTCTACTACCCACAAAAAGCTTGAGTTTCCCTATGAGTTGCATTTTTAGATCCACCTTTCTTTTCATAATCATAAAGAATAACATTAAAGTCACAAAGAATGACCCAAGGACGCCATTATTATAACTATATATCTTCATAAAGTCTTAACCCATATGTCTAAGACCTGGAATTTGGTGTAATTTACTAATGTTTTTGAAAGGAAATAGTAATATATTATTTGACACACATTTTTCAGCACACATTTATTATTATTATTATTATTATTATTATTATTATTATTATTATTATTATTATTATTATTATTATTATTATTATTATCACATAATTTAAAACAAATTATACTAGCAACATGGTTTTATTTAAATTATGCTACTAGTATCTCATGTATCACATAAGAACATTGAATAAGGAGTCAATCACTCACAGTTGTTTGTCAAATGCCAATTGATTTTCCAAGTAATTCATGCTCTTTCAAGAACAATAGTTCTCCATGTATGGGTAGAAAATGTTGTGGCTTCACAATTCTTAGTACCTCCTCATGTAGAAATACATTTGTCTTCAATAATATGTCATATCAAAGACAAAAACCATACAAGGATACAAATAAAAAGACATCATCTTAGTACCTATCAACTTTTTTTATGATCCAGGTCCTCCTTTCTCGGCTATCTATCAGACACCATTGGTGTCACTAATCTTTTTTTTTGGCCTATTTCACTTAAACTAAACACCCTTATTTTCACTCCACCCACTTCTCATCTATTTCTATTTACTTTCTTTCTTTCTTTTTTCTTATTTTCATCCATCTTATTTCTTACTTATTTTTTTCATCCTACCAAACACAATGTAATAATTTTAAAACTATGGACTCAACTAAATATTTAAAGTATATAGGATTAGGACCAAAAATTAAAAAATATTGTAGAATGAAAACCTTTCCAATTGATGTAATCATAAAAAAAGGCATTCAAATTTATGATAGAAAGGTTACCCAACCCTATGTTCAAACTAGTGGGAAGGGGTTGCTACTGTGGCATGAAAGATGTATCAACCCTGTAGTTTGGCTGCTCCCATTGTTCAATATAAAAAGGACATGGTCAATATATGGTTTGAAGCATAAACCTAGACATGTTCCTAGCTAAAGTGGGCTAAATCAGTCAATTCAAATGTACTAACAGAATTACATGTTCTTACATAACACAATGGACATTTATATAATTTACTCAAAAAAGTGCTAATGAGACACTTTTTAACATATTCTGTTATTAATTTAAATTTATTAAATATTATAAAATTATGAGTATCAAAAAAAGGAAAACAAATAATTTCACTACAATAATTAAACGAATTTAACACTCTTATAATAGTGTCAACAGGCTAGGCATTTGACTGGATTAAGTTAAGCATTGATTACTTTGGTAAAATGAAGTTTAATTATTTGGAAAGAAAGAAAAAAAGTTGTAAATTAGGCAGATCTCGATCACCTTCTTTGCAAGGTATTATTTTGATCTTGCATCCTTTTCTCTTGTCATAGAGAATAATGAGAGAACAAATCCAAAGTACATTCTAGCAAGGGTATTATTAACAAATTATGCACAACTTTATCCAAACATATAATCAATCCTTTAAAGTACATTGCCCCCTATTAATCTATCTGAAAAGTAATCAATATTAAATATCAATCTGAAAAGTCAATGTCAATATATATATATATATATATATATATATATATATATATATATATATGCATATAATCATTTGGCTCTGATACCAGAGATCAACAGAAAGGATACAAACAGACAGATAGGAAGTAAGAGTAATGCAATATGACAAATGCAGAAATTAAAAACTTGTAAACGGTTATCAAGGGCACACCGGAATCCGGCTTACAAACCCAGGTTTTTGAAAACAAAGAAACCGAAGCGGCGGCAGAGCCGCACAGGATCGGTGAAGGGAGAAGAGAGATGTGAAAAATAGAACTTTGAATTTATTGAAATCGAAAGAAAAGCTTACAAAGAGGTTTTCCCTAGGCAGAGCTTCTCTCTCTAAAACCTGATTTTGAGACTATCTGAAATGGTGCCTCACAAAGGGAACGAGGACTCCTTTAAATAGACCCAATGTTTTACTGTTTCAACAGTATCGGTAATGATTACCAGAACTGTTACAAAAACCTTTTCAAATTACATTATTATCGGGAACCGAATAATTAGTTACAATAATTCATGATTACTACAACTAACTAATCATCTTCTAATGATATACCAAAACAGTCATCCTCATTCTGGTAGAATGGATCATCTTCTTGGTCATCATTATTCTCGGATGATTCGGCTTCCTTCTTGGGGGGTTCTTCTTCTTCTTCCTATTGAAGTAGCTGGAGAACTTCCTTAAGATTCTGAGCAAGACTCTCTTTAGATTTTGAGCTTGCTAAGAATGCTGCAAGTTGAGACTTTTGATTTAGAAACAATGATGTCTCTGGGTCAGCAGGCTAGAGAAACTCAGGGTTGCTCTGAAACCAATTCTTGACTTGTTCTGGAGCAGCCTTTGAGGTATCAAATTGTGACCACCACTTTACAAAGGCATGTATCTGCAATGGTGGATATTGTTTGTTGTTTTCGGTTTTTCCATATCTGTATTGCCATGAAAAAATCCATGACAAGGCAAAACTGGAAAAGTACTTTAAATCTGCCGAAATTCTTGATTCCTTGCTATTGAAGAGCTTGGTGAATTGTTGGAATCCCTGTTGGACTTCTTCTGGAAATATCTTCGGAATTGGTCCGAAGTAGTTCCACCATTGGAGGAACCAATTTGGAAAATTATACACAGTGTTATTCTTGAAGTAAATTAGCCATGAATGCTTAAATTTACTATTTTGATGCCAGAACACATTGCTCCAGGCGTCAATGTGGTCCCAATAATTATATCCTGCAGGATCAAAAGGTGCAAAAAAAATTTTGGGTTGGTTTAAGTTTGAGCCATAATGTCGTGGCTGCATAACCTTTAGGATTTGGATTGTGGAATGGGTATTTAGATTTGGATCTTTGGGGTCTTTGAAGTGTTTAATAGATACTGAGTTTGTATCTATTAGGATGAATTCGTAGAATTTTCTGGTTTTATTTGTGGCTGTTGGCCTATAATGGAATCCTGGGGGGAATACTTTGGCGGTTGCCTTGAAAGGATTCTTGTCTCAGTATTCTGGTTCCATTTGTAAAACATTGAAGAATTTGTTTTTTGAAATATAGCTATTGCTGGGTTGTGGTGTTGATTCTTGTTGAGTCAACGATTGGCTTGGTTTTTGGTTACAGACAGTTTTGGTCTGTTTGGCTTTTTGGATTTGTTTTTGTAGGTCTGTTTCAGAATCATTGTCTGATTCTGAAGCCATTTTTGCCCAGGTCTTTTTGGCCAATTTTGGTACTCTGGTGAGGCCTATGTCTTCTAAGGCCAGGAGAGTTTGTATTGACCAGGCATAGTCAGCCACAGTCTGTTTTGTTGTTGATTTTGGGGATTCCTGAGTTGATGACTCAGGTTTTATCTGGGTCAATGACCCTTCAAGCTTTCCTTTCTGGGTTGATGACCCGGAAGATGATGTAGTTGCCTTCTTGGTTATTGGCTCTGGTAGAGCCAATATAACATCTTTTCCTTTAGTACTGGATCTTCCTCCTCTGCCGGAGGAGCTAGACACCTTAGGAGGCATCGGGAATTTTCTGTAAAAATTCACGGGTGAGGTAGTCAGGTAGAGAGTTTGAAGAGCCCTTGATATATTCTATGTTAAAATCAAAGACGCTTAAGATTGCCTGCCGTCTTGCAAAAATTTGTTTTGAGTCAAGGTTTTTTACATCCTTTTGTAAAATGTCTTTGGCTGATTTGCAGTCAACCCTTACTAAAAATTTTTGATTCAATAAATCAGATTGAAATTTGGAAATGCACAAAAAAATTGCTAAAACTTCCTTTTTAACAGTTGAATATTTTAATTGTGCAGGATTCCAATGTTTTGAAGTATATGCAATGACATGTTCTTGACCGTGTATTTGCTGTTTAAGGATACCACCATAACCGATGTTTGATGCATCAGTTTCGACAATTTTGAATGCCTGTGGAATGGGAAGATACAGACATTTTATGGATTGGACTTTGACTTTGATTTCTTTGACTGTTTGAGTATGGAGGTCAGACCAAGGAGGCAGATTCTTTTTCAGCCTATCATGTAATGGTTTGACAATATTGTTTAGATAGGGGACAAATTCTCCTACATAATTTAGGCACCCTAGAAATCGTCGTAACTGGGTCTTGTCTAAGATTTGGTTAGGGAATTTGGTAGCAAACTCTATTGATCTTTCTATTGGAATGATTGTGCCTTGGTATATATTGTGCCCAAGGAATCGTATCCGTGTCTGGAAAAGATTTATCTTTGATTTGGAGACTGTCAAACCATTCTGTTTAATGATATGGATGAAAGTCTGGAGGTGTTTAAAATGTTGATCAATATCTTGGGAGAAGATTAAAACATCATCAATGTAAAAAATGACGAAGTTTGAATAAGGATTGAAAATATCATTCATGATTTTTTGAAATTTTGAAGGGGCATTCTTCAGTCCGAATGGCATTACATTCCACTCATATTGCCCGAAAGGTACAGTAAACGCTGTTTTGTACCTATCTAATTCTTGGATTTGGATTTTCCAGAATCCGGATTTCATGTCAAATTTTGAAAATACCTTTGCAGAATTTAATCTGTTAAGTAGGTCTTTTTTATTTGGAATAGGATACCTGATCCATTGTAATGCTTGATTTAACGGTTTGTAATTTATGACTAAGTGAGGTGTTCCTCGCTCAATCTCGGATTGTTTGTTGACGTAAAAAGCCGCACAAGACCATGGACTTTTACTTTTCCGGATTAAACCTTTATCGAGTAAATCTCTAATTTCTTTTTGGCAATATTGAAGGAGTTCTTCATTCATTTGGATTGGTCTAGCTTTTGTGGGAATTTGTTTTTCCCTAAAATCTTTCTCATAAGGAAGATCAACAATATGTTTCTTTCTGTCCCAAAATGCATGTGGCAATTCAGAACAAACTGTTGATTCTATATGACTTAATAAAGATTGGATTTTCTCCTTTATTTGGGGTTTTCCTAGTTGTATTTGGATATTATTAAACGATACTTCTTCTTTTAAGAAGTTAATTTGATTAATTTTATTATCTATAAAATTTATATTTCTAGAGATTGGTTTAGTAGAAAAATTAAATATAATTTTTCTTCCTAAATAACTTGTAGTTATTCCTTCATTAGATATTTGGATGGGAAATAAAACTCTTATGAAGGGAGTTCCTAGGATTACTTCATTCTTAAGGTTTTTTACCAGAAGAAAGTTTGTGTTAATCCTAAGACCTTGGTTTTCAATAATTGCATTTGATAACTTAAAGTTAATTTTTAATTTTGAGTCGTTTGCTGTACTAAGTTTCTCCGAGGTTTTCTCAAAGAATTTTGTAGGAATTAATCCTTCTAAAATACAGTTTGAGTCAGCCCCTGTGTCGAATAGGGCCATTGTTTCTAGAACAAAATCATTAATAATTATTTTTATGTTTATGTAAAATTTTTGGATTTTAATCTTGTTGATTAATCCCATAAACATATCGTCTTCTAAATTTTCTGGTTGATTTTCTTCACTGTTGGTGTTTTCAAAATCACTTTCTTCCTCAAGTTGAGAAAGAATGATCTGATGAATTTCTTGTTGTTGACGAAGTTCTTTTACTTCTCTTTTTAGATTGTTTATTTCTGTTTAGAGATCTTGGATAGTCGTTGGTTTGGTTGAAGAGTTTTCCAATCTCTTGAGTATGCTACTTACATCAAACTTGTTGTTTGTAATAAAATCTTTTTGTCTAGGTTTGACTTCTAAGATCTTCTTGAGTTTTTCCAGAAAAACATTCTTTTCCTGGGGGTTAGGGATGGAATTAATTGCTTCAAACAAGAGATCTTGTTCTCTTGTTAGAGTGTTGATTTGCTTATCATCATCATCCGTTGATGATAATTGATCATCTTGTTGGATTAAGTTTAGATTTTCGTCGAAAAGTACGGAGGATGAAGTTTCAGTTTCTATTTCTTCCTCCGAAGTTTCTATGAGTAAATTGTTTATTTGTTCTTCGATTGTAGGTTCTAGGTTAAGAATTCTTAATTTTTTCTTTAATCTACAATACTTACTAATGTTGCCTTGTTTTCCACAATTGTAGCATGTTATTTTTTATTTTATTTTTTGCTTAGGATTTTCTATTTCCTTACTAGTCGAGGGTTTTTGAGAGTATCTTCTTTTTGAAAATCTTCTTCTATTGGCTGGTTTATGATCCTGGATTTCTTTCCTAGAGGTTTGTTTCTTCTTTTGTTTTGGGCAGGCTGGTAAGCCAAATTGTTCACAGAAGGAACCTAAATCCCTCTTTGTTTGAGCTTTTTCTTTGGCTAATTGCCTCTGAATTTTGTCATCTTGGCATATTTTTAAGGCTACCTTTTGGACATAGGAAATTAATTGACCATAGCTTAAGTTTTCATATGGAATGTCTCCATTGGCAGATTGACTACGAATTTAATCCTTAACCTTGTCTCCTAATGATCTGGGAAGACCAACTAGAAATTTTTCTTTCCGAAATGGTTGTTGACTATCTTCTCTGGTGTAAACCCTAGTTAGGAAAGTATCTCTGTACCACCTAAAATCTGCTAGGGTTCTACACTTAAGGTTTGATAATAATTCTGCAGACCTATCTTTCCATAAGGATGGGTCTCCAATAAAATGTTGAGCTATTGTAAAAATTAAGGTATTGACAACGTCGGGAATTTCTTTATCATCGTCATTAGTAATGACTTTTCCGTTGAGATCCATTTTGACTGCGCTGTAAATTTTTTATTTCTCCTCATTAGTGAGATAATTATCCCACCATCCTTTCTGTTGTCCAGAAAATCCTACCACTAAGATGTCTATAATGGTCTCTTCTGAACATTCGTGAGAGGTTTGGTAAGCCGTAGCCACCATGGTCATATGTTGGAGTGTATTCATGATATTATACTCCGTTTGTGCATCTATGTTCCATTCATAGATGTTGTTTGCACTAAAACTCTTGAAATTGTTTTCTCCTCTTTCTTCTAATAGAAGGTCAGGGGCAGTTGGACGTTGATAATATAATTTGGAAGGTGTTTTCCAATGTTTGGAATTAATTGGATTTATATTCTTTTCTGACACTGATCCTATCTCAGTTGTGTTATCTGAGTTTTGGTCACTATCTTCATTAATAACATTAATTAATTTGGAGGTACTTCTTGTTACCATTTTGGAAGTATTTTCCGAGGTTTGGGGAGTTTCCGGAATGACTTTAAGTAAAATACCAATCTTGTTTAGTAATTCACAATGATTGTCACCTACTCCTTCAACTAAGGATTTAGTTTTCCTAAGTTCTCTAATCTTTCGCTTAGCATTCTCACTAACTTTGAAAGGTTTGAACAGTGGTTTTTCAATGGGAATACTTGGAAAGGCTTCTTCAACCGATTTTTGCTTAGGAACTACCTTAGTTTTAATGGTTTCTCCTAAAATTTGTAAATATTTATTGGTGTAGTTTGCCTGTTCCATTAGGCTTTTAATATCTTCAGAGGTTACTTCCTCATTAATATCTTTTGTTTTAAATGGGGTTGCCATTACAAGTTTGTTGTTACTATCTTTGATATTCGGGAGTTGATATTTGGTTGTGGGAGGTAATTCTGATTGGATTATCTCACCATCTCTTACTTGCCAGTTGGTTATGACGTTTGTTGATGGATCACCTATGATGTCTTGCTTCCATGGGTAATCTATATCTTTTTTGATGGTATAAGCATGGAACCAATCAAAGAAAAGGACATTAACTTTGACCCTTCCGACAAATTCGTAGAACTTGTCTTGGATCTGTTTTCTGTTTGTACCCTTGTAATTCTGGAAAAACCATCTCCTTTGAGGCTCATTCGCCGGAGAATAAAAATCTTTCCTAAGGGTTTCCTTATCAATGCTAAAGTTGTCAGATAACATCATAAGGTTCCATAGAAGAGTATGTTGGGGATTGGATCGACTTTTGGTCGTCCTCCTAATCTTGGTTGTAGGTCATTCTTGGTATGCTAGAAGTGGTATCTAGTCCTTGGAGGTTTACAGTAGGGAACTGGTTATGTAACTCAGATCTGGTTAGTCCTACTGGGATTGAACGGGTTCTAACCGAAAAAGACCTTCTGGCTGACTCATATTTAGACCTAGAGGCTTCTATCCTTGATGAGAAGGAGTTTCTCCTATTGAAGGTTATTTCTACCTTTCCGGAGTTATCCTGTTTAATGTCTTCAATAATTGGAGCGGGTCGGGGATCAGACGGTGTGGCCTTCTCCATGACCCATTTTTCGGGGAGAGTTACTTCATCCCATTTTATTATTCTTTTTAAAGAGACGTTGGCTTTTGTCATATCGGTAATAAACAAGGTTGTTTCTCCCTTTTGTGGTTGCAACAGGACTCTAGAGGCACAAGTGTTCATGACCTTGTACTGGATCCTATAGATTAAAGCCGCCGGGATTGATCCTTCTTTCATGTCAAGGCCATGAAAGTGGATGTTTAAGAACAGAGAGTCGAGAATGTTTCTATCCATTAGACTCACTGTTTTGTTTGGATAGCAATTAAAATATACTGGACCTTGTCCTAGGCTGGTTTCGACTGTTCCAATTAAGGAATCTTCAAATTTATTATGCCTAATATCTCTTAGACACATTAACACTGCTGCATCTATGCCCATGTCTATTAAGGGCTTGATGGCTACTTGTACACAGCCGATGTGTAAATATTTATACTTTCGGCTATGTTCATAAATTGAATTTTTTGAAAGTAAATGAAATTCTTCCCCTATGTTTTGCCCCAGAGGAATATTGTTTTCTACTGTTTTGATTATGTAGTCAAAATTGTGTTTATCTTTAATTTTTTCAGGAACGTATAGTTGATCCTGAGGGATTTCTGGGATGTTCCAGTCATCCATGTTTTGATTAATATCTTCGAATCGGACTTCCTCATCGAAGAGATTGTGTTTAGGGGCGACCTCTTGGGTCTGGTTATCTTGATCATTTAATAAGTTTGAATTTCTGGAAGAATTTGATGAAGAGGAATTAGACCGAAAGGAAATACGCGAAAAAGAACGTAGGAGTCTAGACATGATTATAAAATCCTCTAATATCTTCGCCCTCATTTGGTTCCATAGAAATATCTCCGTAAGTATATATATATATATATATATATATATATATATATATATATATATATATATATTCCCAACCAAGCAAATCAACCTTCCTAAAGCCCTGCACCCATAAAATAGAAAACGTCATTGGCATCACAATAACACATAATGTTATAAACATAGATGAATACAAATCCTTCATGAATGATGAATCCAATCACTTATCAATAGACACTTTAACTGTGCATACGATTAGAGTAAAAATAAAATATCATTAGAAAACAAGATTAAAGTGTTAAAAGTAATTCACCAAATTAATTTCTAAAGTTTTGAAAGTTTAATCACAATCTTTAAATTTTAGTTTCTAAAACTAGATTAAAAATAGATGGGCAGGGACTAAAACGAGTAAAACTAAAATCTAAAAAATGTAAAAATAAAAATAAAAAATTGTGCAGGTACAGAGAAAGAAGAGGACATAGAGAATCAGATTCAAGACAGTGAAAAATAGAGGCAAAGAAGAAAAGGTAAGGATGTAGGAAAATTGACTGACATAGGTGTTAAGCTAGCGAACGAAGCTTGAGAAATTATTGTTGTGCTTGAAGTACTTTGGGAGAAGGGTTTTGGAGAACTCGTGCGAGTCCCAAACGATGAAACTATCGCAAGTTTGGCTCCATAACACAATGGGGTTGGTGTGAGGATCCTCCACCATTTCAAACATTGACGTCGATGAAGATGAAGACCAGTTAACGGCACCGTCATCCATCTCTTCTTTCACTGTGTGAGTCTTCGTCCTCATCGTTACTTTTTCCGTTGCCACTCCCGAGTCCTTGCTCTCGCTCAAAACTTCATCGTCATTGCAATCGCTTTTTCTGTCATTGAACAACTCTGCTTTGACTCTTGCTACTTCTTCTCCCCCCATGGTATGGTGCTGCTTATATTTATTCACTACCACCGTCACCACCACTCCTTAATTTCTGCTTTTTACTTTATAATTAAATCTCAATAGATGAGGATGATGATGTTGCAAAGAATCACGACAAAGGGAATTCCAAGAACGAAAAGGGGTTGGTTTTGAAAATTTTGGTTAACACCCGAGCAAAAGAGAGGCTTTTAGTATTCCAACATCAACTTCGGTTATTTAAAAAAACCGATGTTAATCAATTTTCGTGGTAATGTTAACATTGATTTTTTAAAAAACCGATGTTAATAAATTTTTTTTAACATCAATTTTTTAAAAATCAATATCATTATTGTAACGTTAACATCGGTTTTTTTTAATAACTGGCATTAACATGATTTTGTTAACATCGATTTTTAAATAACTGATGTTAACATCGGGTTTTTCAAAAACCGATGTTAACAAAATCGGCTTATTTACAAAAATGCCACCGCTTTTTTATTAACATCGGTTTTTAAATAACCGATAAAATCACCTTATTTACAAAAATGCAACTACTTTTTTTGTTAACATTGGTTTTATTAAAAACCGACGTTAAAATAGTGATGTTGAAAGTATTTTTTCTAGTAGTGTGGGGGAGCAAATTGGAAAATCTAGCATCCCAAATCCTTATAGGCAATACTTTGCTGATGCATCAACTATGAAGTTAGCTACTTCGAGGGAATTTTGTTGAAGGACACAATTGGGATGCATATGGCATGTCATTATTGTTGAATGAAATCTATAGTAAACTTTGAATTGTTTTCCTCACAAAGATTCCTGTACCCACAAACTAAGGCGAGATCGATCCTATGATATATACCCTATATAATTAAGCTTGAAGAATAGAGCAGGTTCCTAAGGTAGCCAACCATAAAATGACAAAGACAATTTTTTGGTGGAATTTTCTACCATCTTTTATTCGAGAAGAGATTTTAAGGAATAAATATGACCTTCCTTGCTTTAGATTCACATAATTGTACATAGGCTTTTGCTGTTTGCCCCCATGATCTTTATTTTCTTTTTTATTTTTAATATGGTGGAGTGTGTTGCTTTTGTTGTTGATGAGTTCAGTTCCAACCTAGATGGCATTAGGGGTGTTCACGGGTTTGAGTTAATGTTCAACCAGAATACTTGTTTACTCCCTCTTCCAAATTGGTATTACTTGTTTTTATATGGGAGTGGTCTTATCAGCAAGCGCACGGGTCGCCAAGTAAAATAATTAAAACGGAATGAACCGAGTATCGAACACAGGGAACTTGTTCATTTAGAAAAGTTTTGTTAAGTAAGTAGGCATTTGCAAACAGAAATTAATGATTGTGAATTAAAGCAAAAGTATGTTCTATCTTAAGTAAAAGCAATAAACGAGAACAAGTAAGTGTGAAAACAAATATCTAAAGGCGTTGGGTCCTTCTACTGAGTAAGTTGATGCAATTAATGATGTTTTTCTAATTAAGTTCCTGTGTTCTATGCTGATGACAAAAATACCAAACACCGATTCCTCTAGAGTTTGGACTAATTTAAATCAAACTTCGTTTGCAAATCCTTCTTGTTGAACTTAGCCTAATTTAAACAGCATTATACTCACAGCATAATAAAGAAAGCTAAAACCCTGCACACTATCCCTAGCAATGTAGTTATTCAGTCCCTGCTCTATCAAGTTCTAAGGAAACAGTACATTTCCCAATGCTAAAGTCCCTAACAGCACACACAAATGGGCGATCAAGCCACAAGCATGCATACAATAAGCATAGATAGAAGCAGTGAACACATAAAACAACCATAATTTGATATGAAAAAGAGTTTACATCAACTACTCAATAAGAATTCCCAACTGAGGGTTTTAGCCTTTCATGGCAAGGAAGCTCCTTTTACACTGAAGAAGAGGAATCAAGAGAAATTGCTTGCTTACAAAGGAGTGGGGATGTCTCCTCCACCTCTAGGAATCTCACAATCACTCAAAAACTCACTAATCTCCCTAAAAGATGAAAACTTGGCCCTTTGCTATGCTCTACGCTCTCTAAAATTCACACTCTTCAGGCCTCTGAGTAGTGAACAGTTCTCTTGGCTCCCCCCTCAATTCTGTGCAAATCAGGCTTAAAAAGGGCTTCCTGATCTCAACATCGCGCTTAGCGTGAGTAAGTGAATTTGAGCTTAGCGCCAATCCCGCACTAAGCCTGGAAAGCAACAAACAACTCGCTTAGCAAGCTAATAACGCGCTAAGCGCGTGCTTGTGTAGCATATGTCTTTCCAGATTCCCCTTTACTCGCTAAGCGTGTTGGTGTTGGGCTTAGCCGTTGGTGTTGGATCAAGTGGCCTCGAAATAATTCAGAAGGGGGGGTTGAATTAATTATGAATGTGTCTTGACTAATTAAAAATTTATCCTTCTTAATATTACTAGATTCAATTAGGCTTTACTACTAACTTATGAGAAAGTAAATAACAGAAACAATAACTTAGATAAAAGTAAAGCGAAAATAAAAAATGCACAGTGGAAAGATAAAGAGTGTAGGGAAGAAGAAGACAAACACAAGATTTATACTGGTTCGGCAACAACCCGTGCCTACATCCAGTCCCCAAGCAACCACCGGTTCTTGAGATTTCCAATAACCTTGTAAAATCCTTTACAAGCAAAGATCCACAAGGGATGTACCCTCCCTTGTTCTCTTTGAACAACCAAGTGGATGTACGCTCCACTTGAATTGATCCACAAGAGATGTACCCTCTCTTGTTCTCAGTATTACAACCCAAGTAGATGTACACTCTACTTGTACCACAAAGGATGTATCCTCCAATGTGTTAAGACAAAGAATTCTTAGGCGGTTAGTCCCTTGAATCTTTGTAAGGGGAAACAAAAGATATCTCAGGTGGTTAGTCATTTGAAATCTTTTGTTTAAAGGGAAGAGGAAGAATAAAAAGAATTCTCAGGCTGTTAGTCCTTTGAAATATTTTGGCAAGAGGGAGAAGGAAGAAAAGATAGCACACTTTTGTTTTCGGCAGAATTTCCACTTGCAGAAAAACAAAGTTTTGAATACAAAGTTTAGAAAGCTTTTTGTCAAAGAAAAAGCAATGGGCAATGGTTAGAGAAAGATTGTGAAAAAGGATTGTTTGGAACAATATCATATATGTGTTTTGGATGATTGTAAAATGCATGTCAAGGTCTTGCTTTTATAGACTTTTCATGTCTGGTAAAAAAAACCATTGGAAGAGTTATGACTAATGAGAAAATCATGTTACGAGTTATAACTCTTAACTTTTGCTTCAAAACTATTCACTGGTAATCGATTACCACAATGGTGTAATCAATTACACAATGTATTTTATGAAAAGTTGTGACTCTTCACAATTGGATTTGAATTCCAATGTTCAGATTCACTTGTAATCGATTACTAATATAGTGTAATTGATTACACTATTTGAAAATAATGTTGGAACGCTACAAATCATTTGAAAACATTTTGAAAACCAATCTGGTCACTGGTAATCGATTACTGCCAACTGGTAATCGATTACCAGAGAGTAATCACTCTAGTAACTTAGAAAATTTGAGAAAATTCTTTTGTATAACAAAACTGTGCTATTTGGTTTTTTGAAAAAATCTTTTAGTACTTATCCTATATGAAGTCTTGACTTGTTGCTTCTTGATTTTTTCTCTTGAATCTTGGATTGGATTCTTGATGCTTGATCTTGAAATCTTGAATCAATCATTTGGGCTTTTGGCATCATCAAAATTGTTGTTCATCATCATGAAACTTGCTTCTACAATCTCCCCCTTTTTGATGATGACAAACCTGAAATCAAGAAATGCATACAAGCTCTATCTTCTAATCGATCACTCACTTAATTCTTCCCATTTGTTTTTGAGTTTAAGCTTCACTTGAAATTAATTTATTTAATTATATGAGTTCTTGATTTAATCCCAACTTTCTTTCCCCCTTTGGCATCAACAAAAAGCCTGAGTTCGTATAGAGACATAAAATCATACATTCACTCATAATCATCCAAGCAAGGAAGACAATAATTCATACATAAACTAAGCAAGGATGATAATAATTCATTCATAAACTATAATATAATGTCAGATAATTTAGAAAGTCATCCAAGATAACCAAATTAAAACAACTAATTTAGAAAGTAACATACTAATAAGTGTTTCAAAACATAGCCAAATACACAGCTAGAAATCAAAATACTAATAATAATAGTAATGTCTAAACTGATGGTGGCGGTGGTGGTAAGTCAAAGCAATCACGAATAAAGGTGACATCTCCTTCAACCTTTGTAATCCTTGAGTCCATCTCCTCGAATCGTGTGTCCACTTGACGTTCCAAAGAGTCAAACCTCTCACCAACATAGGTTTGAAGTCTATCAAACCTGTCCAAAATACTCTGAAGGAGAGAAGAATCCTCTCCACCCGCTAAGTGTCCTTCATCATCCTTTGGTTGAGTACCCTTTTTTACCCAAGAGCCATCATGCCATCATGCTCTTTGTGGTAACCAAAGGAGGCAACCATAGCAGCACTGATCAAGAAAGATCTCTTGATTGGAACATAAGGTTCAGAATCAAGAGGGATGTTAAAATGTTGAAGGAAAAAAGTAACTAAGTGAGGATAGGGCAAATGAGCATTTAATCGCAATGTCTTATGCATGTGATACCGAACTAGATGTGCCCAATCAATTTATCGGCCGATATGAAAGGCTCACATGACTATTAGATCTTCTTCAGAAACCTGTGCAAGGTTTGAAGATCTAGGGAGTAGGATACGAACAATTAGATAATGAAGGATACGGATTTCAAGAGCCAATGAACCGACAAGCAGCCTTTCGGTCATATCCGTTTGGTTGGTGCAAACCAACCGTGATGTAAGCTCCATTGGAGCTTGTAGGCCTAGGATATTCTTCATCAATGGATTCCTTTGCTTCTTGGAAGATGAATGGCAGCGGAATGGAGAAGGAAGAGAGAGAGGAGATGCCACTTCAAGGAGAAGATGAGTCTAGAAGAAGCTCACCACCATAGGAGGCCATGGATAAGAACTTGGAGGAAGAAAGAGATGAATGAAGGGAGAGGGAGAGAAGAGCACGAAATTTTATGCTCTAAGAAAGCTCTGAAATCTGAAGTTTAATTTTCAAATGATCAAAGTTCCCAAAAATACACACACATGACCTCTATTTATAGCCTAAGTGTTACACAAAATTGGAGGGAAATTTGAATTTCTATTCAAATTTCACTTGAATTTGAAATTGAATTTGTGGAGCCAAATTTTGGAGCCAAAATTTCACTAATTATGATTAGTGAGTTTTAGCTATGGTTCAGCCCACTAATCCAAGATCAAGTCCAAGATTCTCCACTAAGTGTGCTTAGGTGTCATGAGGCATGTAAAGCATAAAGGACATGCACAAAGTGTGACTATATGATGTAGTAATGGGGTGTAGCAAGCAAATGCTCACCTCCCCCTCTAAAATTTAATTGTATTGGGCTTCTCCCAATTCAATTAAATTTATTTCCAACCACACACATCAAATATTCACTCAATGCATGTGAAACTACAAAACTACCCCTAATACAAAAACTAGTCTAGGTGCCCTAAAATACAAGGGCTGGAAAATCCTACATTTCTAGGGTACCTTACCTATTTTGTGGAGCCCTAAATACAAGGCCCAAAAATAATGAAACCTTAATCTAATATGTACAAAGATAAGTGGGCCCATACTTAGCCCATGGGCCTGAAATCTACCCTAAGGCTCATGAGAACCATAAGGCCTTCTCTTGCATCTCTGGCCCAATCTTCTTGGAGTCTTTTTCCAATGCCCTTGCAAGGTAGGATTGCATCAAACCGGCGGGCATCATGCACAGAAAAATCAAATTTCCAATCATCCAGTGCACCTTCAAATGGTACACCTTTGCTAGACAATTGGGTCAAATCATAGAAGAGGGATTGGTCAATGACCATCTTTATCCCAAAGACCTCATAAATCAAGGTACTTTATTGAATTTCAAGGTTAGAATAAAAAGCTTTTACCAATTCAGCTTTTACCAATTCAGAATACACAGGCAGTTTTAAAGACAAAGGGAATGAGATTTGAGTTCTGAAATGCTTGATGCATTCGAAACTATCATCAAAAAAGAAATCCATATCTATGAACTTAGGGTCAATGATAGAACGAGAGGAGAAGAGGTTTGTGTACCGTGTACGTTGTTCTTCTGATGAGAACAATGAGGAGGAGGAAATGGAGGAAGGAATTGGAGTATCCTGAGCCTTGGAGTGTTGTTGGCTTCTACTCAAAGAACCCTTGCGCTTCTTTGATGATTCCGCCATTTGAGAGACTTATTCGAAATTTCAATCGGTTGAAATGAAAGAGGATGAAAAAATGATGAATTTTGGGCTTTGTGGGACGTGATTTGGATAAGAAATGAGTGAGTTATGGCAGAAAGAAAAATTGGGAGTGAGGGTTTCGCGAGAGAGATGAAGTTACAATTTCATGAATTCTGTAATTTGAATTTATAAGCAGCAGGGACGCGTTGTAATTGATTACATCTTTTGGTAATCGATTACACTTAGTCTGAATCACTGTAATCAATTACACATTGTGGTAATCGATTACCAGAGAACATTTTAGTAGAACTAAGTGCTGAATGAACTTATAGGGTGAAAGGATTTGAAAGGGGGTCAACATACTTTATATCTAAAAACTCTTATATGAAAATAAATATATATAACATAATAGATTTTTGAAAAACTTTATGAATGACTTTTAAGCAAGTAATTCACATATCATACTAAAAATCATGCAAGAATCATAGGCATTATCAAGTATTTGTTTTAATAATAAACTTCATGCTTTGAGAAGGAAAATAACTCAATTAAACATATAAGCACATACTCATAATAGCAATCAATCAAGACAAACAAATAAAATTTTGTTAGTCATCATATAACAAGTTAATTAAAAGGAAAGTTTCAACCAAATTAATTTAAAAGAGAATGGTTTTGATGTTACCTTTTTCATGATTTAAGTGCCTAGCTCTTCAAAGATGGAAGTCGGACTTTTGCTTTTTGCTTAATCTTCTCGTGAGATGTTCTCATCACTCTCATAGTCCTTGGATAGAAGGTTGATCTCCTTCTCCGAACCATTGGATGAGTCATTGTCATCCCATGCAATATACGCCTTCTTGGATCTTCTTTCTTCATGACTTTTCTTCTCATTCTTCTCAGGCCATTTCTCGTTTGAGGGGCAATTTGCTTTGATGTGACCGAGTTGGTTGCACTTGTAGCATCTAAGAGTTGGAGAGTCTTATTGGAATCTTTTTCCATGGTTGAAATTTTGACGCCTCTCGATTCTTCTCTTCTTGACAAATTTGTGAAACTTCTTCACAAAGAGTGAGAAGTCTTCTTCACCTTCTAATTCTTCATCTTCATTTTCTTCTTGCATTGATGAGGAGGCTTTTAGTGCTATGCTTCGTTTCCTCTTGTCGGTTTCTTCATTTTGATTTAGTCGTTGGAGTTCCATCTTATGTTCCTGTAATTTGCCAAAAAGAGTGGCAAGAGACATAGAAGAAAGATCTTTACTTTCAGAAATGGCAGTTACCTTGGGCTGCCATTCCCTACTTAAGCATCTAAAAACTTTATTAATTAAATCTTCATTAGGAAAGATTTTTCCTAAGGAGGCAAGGTGATTAACTATGTGTGTGAATCTTTTCTGCATGCTTTGAATGTTCTCATTTGTGTTCATCCTAAAGAGTTCATATTCATGGGTCAATGTATTAATCCTAAATCTCTTAACATTAGTGGTGCCTTCATGTGTGAGTTGTAGTGTATCCCACATCTCCTTTGCATTTAGATAGTTTGAAACTCTAAAATATTCATCTCTTCCTAGAGCAAAAGTAATAATGTTTTTGGCTTTAAGATTATATTGGACTTTTCTTCTATCTTCTTCAAACAATTTATCTCTAGATTTTTCTATTGTTGTGCTTGTGCTTGCATCTACTATGGTGGGTACATAAGGTCCTATTTCTATTGCTTCCCAAATATTTAAATCTATGGCTTCAATAAAGATTTGCATTCGGGTTTTCCAATAGTGGTAACACTCACCATTAAAGATAGGTGTCCTATGGATGGAGTTTCCTTTGGGAAACAGAGAATTAAAGGACGCCATGAATCTTGAAGTTGTAAAACTTTTCTCAAGATACCTGCTCTGATACCACTTGTTGGATCAAGTGGCCTCGGAATAATTAAGAAAGGGGGGTTGAATTAATCATGAACGTGTCTCGACAAATTAAAAATTTATCCTTCTTAATATTACTAGATTCAATTAGGCTTTACTACTACGTAATGAGAAAGTAAAGAACATAAACAATAACTTAGATAAAAGTAAAGCGAAAATAGAAAATGCACAGCGGAAAGATAAAGAGTGTATGGAAGAAGAAGACAAACACAAGATTTATACTGGTTTGGCAACAACCCGTGCCTACATCCAGTCCCCAAGCAACCACTAGTTCTTGAGATTTCCAATAACCTTATAAAATCCTTTACAAGAAAAGATCCACAAGGGATGTACCCTCCCTTGTTTTCTTTGAACAACCAAGTGGATGTACGCTTCACTTGAACTGATCCACCAGAGATGTACCCTCTCTTGTTCTCAGTATTACAACCCAAGTACATGTATGCTCTACTTGTACCACAAAGGATGTACCCTCCAATGTGTTAAGACAAAGAATTCTTAGGCGGTTAGTCCCTTGAATCTTTGTAAAGGGAAACAAAAGATATCTCAGGAGGTTAGTCCTTTGAAATCTTTTGTTTAAAGGGAAGAGGAAGAATCAAAAGAATTCTCAGGCTATTAATCCTTTGAAATCTTTTGGCGAGAGAGAAGGAAGAAAAGATATCACACTTTTGTTTTCTGCAGAATTTCCACTTGTAGAAAAACAAAGTTTTATAGACAAAGTTTAGAAAGCTTTTTGGCATGGAAAAAACAATGGGCAATGTTTAGAGAAAGATTGTGAAAAAGGACTGTTTGGAAGAATATCATATATGTGTTTTGGATTATTGTAAAATGCGTGTCAAGGTCTTGCTTTTATAGACTTTTCATGTCTGGTCAAAAAAACCATTGGAAGAGTTATGACTTTTGAGAAAATCATGTTAAGAGTTATAACTCTTAACTTTTTCTTCAAAACTATTCACTGGTAATCGATTACCACAATGGTGTAATCGATGACACAATGTATTTTATGAAAAGTTGTGACTCTTCACAATTGGATTTGAATTCCAACGTTCAGATTCACTTGTAATCGATTACTAATATAGTGTAATCGATTACACTATTCGAAAATCATTTTGGAATGTTACAAATCATTTGAAAACATTTTGAAAACCAATCTGGTCACTGGTGTCATACCCTAATTTCATCCAGGAGTACTTGCGGTCGGTCCTTGAACCTTGTTTGCTCCTTTTAGAACCCTCGAAACAAGCATCATTGCGTAATCCGTGAAGTGTCGCAACATTCCGGAAGGAAAAACAAGCATCGTTGCGTAATTCGTAAAGTTTCGCAACATTCCGGAAGGAGAAACAAGCATCATTGCGTAATTCGTGAAGTTTCGCAACATTCCGGAAGGAAAAACAAGCATCGTTGCGTAATCCATAAAGTTTCGCAACGTTTCAGAAAAAAAATCAATAAAAAAACACCAAGGGGGTGTACTTAGTGAAAATGGGGGTGCAAATAGCAACCAAGCCCACTTGGGCCTTCCTGATTGTTCCGAAAGAAGGCGGTGCCTTTTGGTGAAAGCAACCCAGCTCGTCTGGGTGAGCTCGGCGGCAACTACCTCCCTCTTTTCTCCTATAAATAGGGGAAAGAGGGCAGAAGGAAAGGGGCAGCCACTTCTGGTATCAAGAAATCCCTTGAAATTGGTGAGAAAAAATGTTTCCATGGAAAAAATCCAAACCGAGGCGCTTGCGTATCGCTTTCGAGACGTTTCCGTAAGCGATTTCATGGAGATTCTTCACCGTTCTTCGTCGTTCTTCGGTCTTCAACTGGTAAGTTCCCGAAATTGAATCTTTCAATTCATTCTATTCACCCTTAGTGGTCCCTACTTGTTTTGCGTACTTTTGTTTTCATTACGTTTGTTTTTCGTATCCCCATTTAACGAGCTTTAACCGTTTATTTAAGCCGTTATCTCGCCTAATAAATGATAAAATGAATTTCAACCGATCATTTGCGTTGTAATCTCGTTTAATCACTGTTAAAGCAAAATCTAACTGATCGTTCACACTTTAACCACGATTAAACCAAAAAAAGGGCAAAATAATAATAAAATAATCAAAATATCTTGAAAAAATAATAATAAAATAATCAAAATATATTTGAATAAAATAATAAAAAAATCAATCGAACGTTTTTCTTTGGAAGTTTCCTTGAATGAATTGACTAATAACCAAAGTGAAACTAAGGCTAAAATCAACTCACAAATCAAGCTTTGTCCGTAAAAATCACTAAAAATCGTTTTAAGGTCCAACGCCTTAAACGGTCCTCTTTGCTTTTATCGGTTAACATGGACCATTCAAAAGCATAAAATCAACCCATAACTTTACCACTTTTGTAAGAACTACGTAGGTCTGAGTTCCTCATCACAATTAAGGATACGTAGGAGCAAAAACCCCATTTTTGTCGACCACCCCAAGAGATCGTTAATGGTCCAACGCCTTAACGTTTCTCTTCTTTCAAAATCAAAAAGATCATTTAATGGTCCAACGCTTTAAATGATCTTCGTTCAAATTAAAATCTATCTTGCGAAAAAAGATAAAAACAACTTAACCAACATTTAGTTCTAAAAGAACTACATAGGTCTGATTTCCTCATCGCAATTGAGGAATATGTAGGAGCAAGGGAAATACCCTTGTCGACCACAAAAAGAAAAAAAATACAAAAGGCATAAAAGACATAAAAACGTAAAACAGGGAAAATAAAAAAATCGAAGACATGATATTGCACACTTGGTTAAAGGCTGTCGTCCCTTGTGACGGACGCGTGGAGTGCTAATACCTTCCCCGTGCGTAAAAACAACTCCCGGACCATTCGCAAATTAAAGTTCGTAGACGACACCTTTCCAGTTTTTTCGATGTTTTCCTGAAATAAACGTTGGTGGCAACTCCGTGCATTTTCCTTTCTTGGAAGACGCACCCGTGAGCCCCGCATCGCCCTCCCGCCGAAGGGTAGGTTGCGCCAACTGATAATTGATTACCAGAGAGTAATCACTCTGGTAACTTAGAAAATTTGAGAAAATTCTTTTGTAAAACAAAACTGTGCTATTTGGTTTTTTGAAAAAAATCTTTTAATACTTATCCTATATGAATTCTTGACTTGTTGCTTCTTGATTTCTTCTCTTGAATCTTGAATCTTGGATTGGATTCTTGATGCTTGATCTTGAAATCTTGAATCAATCTTGAATCAATCATTTGAGATTTTGGCATCATCAAAATTGTTGTTCATCATCATGAAGCTTGCTTCTACAGTTGGTGCACGCTAAGCGCATTGAGCTCGCTTAGTATGATGACTACTTTGGCACTTCTTCAAAATAACTCCTTTTTGCATGGAATTAAAGAAAATTTAACATTAATTCCATGTAAAGAGGCTTCTACTGAGCAGAGATCAAAACAAAACAATTTTATTTACAATCCTACCAAAAAGAACCATAAATTGGGAGGTTTATATACATTTTGGAAAACTTTTCTATACAAAAGTTAGTCGTAAACGATGACTAACAGTTGAGCTATGACCCAACCCAACCCAATTATATTGGGTTAGGTATTTTAAGTGTTTGGGTCAAACTTGATCATATATGAGTTAGGTAACAGGTTTTGTAACACCTCAAATTTTAAACTGAAAATATTGCTTGAAAACACTTAAATTTAATTTATTTTTGAAATATGTGTCATTTTTTACCACTTCTTATAAATAATAAAAACATCTTCCTATACTATTTTTTTTATAAAAAAAACAAAACGTGATAGTTGGAAAATGCTAAATAGTTGCATCAAATTAAAATAAATGCAAATATAGAATAATTCAGTTTCCATACAAGTAAAATAAAACTTGTAGTGTCACAAAGAAATATACAAATACAACCCATGATAGTGTGATAATAAACAAAATAATTTTTTTCATTCCTACTACAACAAAATACATGTTTGTGGAGAAAATATCTCGAAAAATACATCAAAATAGCTGAGAAACCATGACCAGAGCAGACCACTTATTACACTAGAAGTACATAACTAACTAAAATGCAGCCTTGGGAGAACCGTTACTCTCCTCCTCAAACGTCGATTCCAATTGCCTTAGTAGTTCTCGATACTCCTCCATCTCCTTGGATGACATGTCTAAATGGTCACCTCGGTCCTCTGTAACCTCCACTAGGTGTACTCAAGGCACGCTATATTCGGTCTATCAATTGGCACTACGTGGGTTTGAGTATGGCAGGTGTAACGTGTAGTCCGTGTTACGGTGTAGGGCCATACCTGCTCTCTTTGTGTGCTACACTGAGCCCACAAATGCCTCGATGTACTCAACATTGTTAGTACCTGAGATTTTTTGGCTATAGGGTGAGTCTTCCACTCCTCGAATGCAACAAACAACAAAAATAGTAAAACAAAATTTAAACATACAATCTACGTAACCATTACGTGTGGTTATCTAAACAAACAACACTCTTCCATCCTAAGCATGTAACTATCACACTTATTTTACTATAGTGCCCAATCATTGCCTCCAATCCTCTCAGGTCTTAATGGTCTTACAAAATTATGTGGATGACAGTCGGGAGCAATCGTTACATGCAGATACATTATACACCGACCCCTCATCTCCAAACTCAAAAAGCAAAGTCTCAAAGCCCGTTAGGAGTAGCAAAGTGAGGCTTCTGAGTTACCCGCGCCAAATGAGTGCACCAAATGTTGAGTAGTCACCACTCATTAATTCCCTTAGGTTTCTTGAACCTCTCCGACCACTATACCCCAGTGTATCTCTGTCCATCATCGACTTCCTCAACGTAACCTCATCTTCTCACATAAGGAAATAAAACCAACTCTCCTCCTCAAACGTCAGCTCCAATTGCCTTAGTAGTTCTCGATACACCTCCATCTCCTCAGATGACATGTCTAAATGGACACCTCGGTCCTTTGTAACCTCTACTGGGTGTGCTCGATGCATGTTGTATTCGGTCTATCAATTGGCACTATGTGGGCTCGAGTATGGCAGGTGTAACGTGTAGTCCGTGTTACGGTGTAGGGCCATACCTGATATGAACCCTCATGGAACAAGGGCTGACTTAGGATCGTCTAGGATTAAACCTTGATGGAAAATACGGAAATTGATTAAGGAAAGGATGGAAAATAAGGTGGCAACCAAGGGAATTAAAAAAAACTTAATGGCTGAGTGTAACTGAAATTGTGGCAACCAAAAGTCACCCCCAACAGCCAACAAGTCAGCCACCATTTGGTCTCCCAAAAGGCTGATGCCTAGGTTGCCAATTGGGCCCTTATTACAACTTGAACTAAACCTAACTAAAGCCCTTTTAGTTGATTAACCCAAAACGTATTTTTGGTCAGCCAACTTTACAAGGATTGGGCCATTATTTAGACAAACTAAAGACTCTAAAATTGAAACAAAGCGGTGTCATTTAGTCCTCCTCCATTTGGGCCATGATACAACTCACAACCTTGGACTTTTCTCCTTGAAACTTGGGCTTGTATTCAAATAGTATGGACAACACTTGTTGAAGAGCTTCCTTGGCTTTCCTTGCTCTAGCCCTTGTCATAGGTCCTCCAAGTCCTTCAAGTGGATCCTTGCCCTTGCTCTTGGTCATGTCCTCATCAATACCCGCTCTCTTTGTGTGCTACAATGAGTCCGCAAATGCCTCGATGTACTCAGTATTGTTAGTACCTGAGAGTTGTTGGTTATATAGGTGAGTCTTCCGCTCCTCAAACACCACAAACAACAACAATAGTAAAACAAAATTAAAACATACAATCTACGTAACATTGTGTGTGGTTATCTAAACAAACAACACTCTTGCATCCTAAACATGTAACTATCACACTTATTTTACTATAGTGCCCAATCATTGCCTCCAATCCTCCCAGGTCTTAATGGTCTTACAAAATTATGTGGATGACAGTCAGGAGCAATCGCTACATACAGATACATCGTACACGACCCCTCATCTCCCAACTCAAAAAGCAATGTCTCAAAGCCCATTAGGAGTAGCAAAGTGAGTCTTGTGAGTTACCCGCGCCAAATGATTGCACCAAATGTTGAGTAGTCACCACTCATTAATCCCCTTAGGTTCCTCGAACCTCTCTGGCCACTATACCCCAGTGTATCTCTGTCCATCATCCATTTCCTTAACGTAACCTCATCTTCTCACATAAGGAAATAAAACCACAACTTCTTTTACTCTTTGTCTAGTCCTATTAAATCCTACCATCGTATCACGTGTGCAGTCCTCATACCACATACATCAATGAACACATACAAACAAGCAAACAAGAAAGAGAGATGAGGCTCAAGCCAACGTACTACTATCAGGGAACCAATTGTGATCCCTTAAGCAGTAGAAACCACTTGCCACACAAACTACCGAACAACATAATGGCTATAATTATAGCTATCAAATCAATCATAACAAACAATTTGCTGAGGGTCGAACACCCCCGAACCCAAACCATAACACATATATACAAGAATGACAAGATTGAAACATATATATATTATAAAATAAATTTGTGTGCCACATATATAATTTCTAGAGTTAACACTCTGCCGGTCTTATCATTCAATAATCATAATAAAATATAGGCACGTATTTAAGTAATTTTATCAACAGAGAATCATCATAATTTTAGAACATGCATCAGTCATTAGATCTTGCAGATATCTCATCCATATAATAGGAAATAAATCAACAATTCCTGAAAATAAATAATTCTAAGATGATTTATATGGAGGCGCAAATTCCAAAGTTAAGCTATCTACTGTCTAAAATCACTTTCTCACTCAGTTTTTCATAGTTTTGCTCCTAACTTATTCTTAGCTCTCAGTGCTCTGAGAGTCAGATTCTCACAAATATTATATGCTACCTACATTTTCAAATCTAAAAAAAATCATTTTTGAGGCCAAAACTTTAATAAAGACAGTCCATACTTTTGTAACTCTTAGTCCAAATTTGTGATAGATTTTTCATATTACTAAAGGTCCTTAAACTTGTTTTATTTGCTAGAACCACTCATTAAACTTGTTTTTGAGGCCAAATCACTTTCTCACTCAGTTTTTCATATTACTTTTGCTAGAAAACTCCGATTTGGGTGAAATTATAGGCTAAATCTTTGTTTTAACATGCAAGAAACTCATTTTTGGCATAAAAGCTCATGGAAAGCAACTCAGTGTAACACCCCATTTTTTGTAAAATAAATTAAAAAGGTTTTATTTAAAAATAAATAGAGTTTTAGAAAAATAATGAGGTTTTTTAATTAAATAAATAAGGAGAAATAGTTTTATTAATTAAACTAATGCTTTTAAGGTAAATAAAATAAATATTTTTTTAGGAAATGAAAAAAGGGATGTTTTATGTATTCATTTGATAAAGAGTAAAATAGAATTCTTTTTTTATAAAATTAAAAAATAGAGTAAATAATAGGTGAGAGTACCCTAGTTATAAATAGAGACATATTAGGTTAGGTTTTACATTTACGACATGTCTTTACACTCTTGCTTCCTCTCAAATTCGTTTTCCCTTCTCCTTCTCCCAAAACCCTCTCTTTTTCTCGTATATACTCAAACCTGTCCTAGTAAAACTACGATCTCAGACTCTTTAACTGTTGGATTGTAGTGAAATTTGAATACTAGGTTTGGAAATCATTTTCTCACATCCCAACCATTGGGATTTGGAATATAGTTTTTGCAATGAGAGAAATATCCCTTTCACAGAGACATTGAAATGGAGGCTCCAATCCCTTCTCCTTTTCCCTAACGCTTGAAAACCTTAACAGAGCAACCAGTGGGAAAGCTAAAGGAATCCTAAGGAACCACTAGAGATGCTGTTATCACTGCCAGACTACACACGCGAGCCTGCTTAGAGGTAAAGGGTGTGTTTATTGCAATTGGGGTTAGAATGAACATGTGTAGGGATCCTTATAGGATTAAATTGAGATTTATTTTGGGATGTTTATTGAATTATAATTCTTCTTTTATGATTTAAATTATGATATTGTTGTGTTTGACGGACCAATTGATATTCTGATGCGAATTGGTTGATAAAATTGAGTGTTCTTGGTGTTTGTGTTTTTTGACCTATGATTTTGATATGATTATGTGAAATTGTTAGAGGGGTTTTATTTCCCATGTTGTGAGAAGCGTTTTTGTATAATTTGTTTGTGTTGGACAAGATTTACTAGATTAGCAAGATTAATTTTTATATTGGGATCATGAAATTGAGATTGAAATTATGTTTAAGTGATAAATTGAATATGTGATGAATTGTGAGATACATGTTGTTAGTCACCTTATACGACTAACTTTTGCATAGAAATTATTTTCCAAAACTTGTATAGTTCCCCAATTTATGGTTGTTTTGGAGTAATCTTGTAAATAGATCTTGTTTTATGGTTAAAGTTGTCTTTAGAATATGTCCATTGGATTTAATGATGAAATCTGTGCATTTTCAGGTAAAAAAAAGGCTAAGTTATGAAGTGCAAAAAGTGACAGTTGAGCTTAGCTCAACAATTGGGCTAAGCGCGCATCCACCGCTAAGTGCAGCTTTAGTGCGTTTAGCGTGAAGGAGAATCTGGCAGAGCATCAGGATCAAGGCCGCGCGCTAAGCGCAAGATTAGTGTGCTAAGCACAGCAGGTGTCTTCAGCCAGGCTCAGCGCACGACTGGCGCTAAGCTCGAATCCACTTACCCGCGCTAAGCGCAACATTTTGAATTCAAAGCCTATTTAAATCCTATCTTGTGCAAAATTAGGGTACACACTTTGACACACACTTGTACAGACTTTTAGATAGATTGTAGGCAGAAGAAAGGGCACAGATTCCAGAGAACACCACAGTGCCTATTTGGGGAAAAAAGCCCTAGAAGCATCAAGAGAGCAGCTTGTGCATTGAAACCTAGGTTTTGTAACATTATTATTATTTGGGTTTTTTTGTAATGGCTGCCTAAGCACCCTAGTTAGGGATTTCTAATGAACAACTGATGTAAATACCTAATATTTAATTGATTATGTTTTCTGTGTTCAATGCTTCCTTCAATGCTTAATGTTTGTATGCTTTTGGTTTGATCATCCATTTGTGTGCATAGTTAGGTGACTTTAGCATTGGGAAATGTACTGTTGCCTTAGAACTTGATTGAAGCAGGATCAAGACTTAATCTTACAAGAGGGATCTGCGGATTAAGTTTTGGTTTTAATTATGCTGTTACAATAATGCTGTTTAGTCTAGGCCTAGTCTTACAATAGGGATCTACGGATGAAGCTTATGCTAAATTAGGCTAAACTTTCGTAAGCTGCTTGAGCTGAGTCTTGTCTTACAAGAGGGATCTACAGACGAAACTCAGTTTAAGTTAGTCTAGACCTAAGAGGGCTATCTCAATTGGGCCTAGTCCAACAAGAGGGATCTGAGGACGAAGCTTGGATTGATTCGGTCTAACGAGGGATCGAGGTTTAGTAATTTCGGCTACAACATAGAACACAAGAGCATGATTGATTAGAGAAATATATTTATATGCATCAGCTTGTTTGTGAGAAAGACCCAACATTTCTACCTACTGTTGTCACTTTTACTTACTTTGCATTTTATAGATTTAGCATAAAAGTTTAGTTTAAATTCTGTTTGAAATTATCAATCATTCATGTTCTCCCAACAATGCTTCATTTCTGAACTTAATTCAGGCTAACGTTAGTTCCTTGTGTTCGATACTCGGATTCATCCATTTTAATTTTTAAATACTTGACAATCCAGTGCGCTTTTCGGCAAACCAAATTTCCCTTGAATATATTTGAACGAAGAAAAAGTGGAACAAAAAGCAACTCCAGGGGAAATCCAACACATGTGTATTGAGATATTGTATGTATCGAATTATGAGTTATGAACTGTGCAATCACATAGTTGTAAGACCATTTAAGGGTAATGAGTTTTTGCGCAACGAGTATTGTGATGAGATCTATATTGGGAACCCGACGAGTTTAATCACTTTAAAGCACGATGAGATAAAATTATTTATAAAATAATTGAGGAGTCGTGTGTTTTGTACAGTTCATAGATAGAGTCTACATGCTAAAATGTTTTATGGGTTGGACCTGAATCAGGAGGGAGAGGCCCTGACGGACTCTTCAGAGTGTAGGTCTTGGGTGATGTAGCTCCATGTGGAGCTTGTAGGCCTTGGATCTTCTTCATCAATGGAGTCCTTTGCTTCTTGATGATGAATGGCAGAGGAATGGAGAAGGAAGAAAGATGATTGGAGACGCCACTTCAAGGAGAAGATGAGTCAAGAAGAAGCTCACCACCATAGGAAGCCGTGGATAAGAACTTGAAGGTAGGAGAAGATGAGTGGAGGGAGAGGGAGAGAAGGAGCATGAAATTTTGTGCCTCAAATGAGGTATGAACTTTGAAGTGTAATTCTCAAATGATCAAAGGTTAAAAAATGCACACACATGGCCTCTATTTATAGCCTAAGTGTCACACAAAATTGGAGGGAAATTTGAATATCTTCTATTCAAATTTCACTTGAATTTGAAATTGAATTTGTGGAGCCAAATTTTGGAACCAAAATTTCACAAATTATGATTAGTGAATTTTAGCTATGGTTCAGCCCACTAATCCAAGATTAAGTCCAAGATTCTCCACTAAGTGTGCTTAGGTGTCATGAGGCATGTAAAGCATGAAGGACATGCACAAAGTGTGACTATATGATGTGGCAATGAGGTGTAGCAAGCAAATGCTCACCTCCCCCTCTAAAATTTAATTGGATTGGGCTTCTCCCAATTTAATTAAATTTATTTCCCAACACACACATCAAATATTCACTAAATGCATGAAAATTACAAAACTACCCCTAATACTTAGCCCATGGGCCCAAAATCTACTGTAAGACTCATGAGAACCCTAGGGCCTTTTCTTGCATCTCTGGCCCAATCTTCTTGGAGTCTTCTATCCAATGCCCTTTGGGGTTAGGATTGCATCATTCCCTCTCCCTTGAAAAGGATTTGACCTCAAATCCATAGGTTCTTGAAACTCTGGGCTTCTTCCCTCAACACCTGTAAAAAGAATAAAAACATATATATTAGTGGCGTTTGGTATGTTGGAGTAAGGTAAGGTTTTAAAACCCATTTCTTGGTCCTCATCCCATGAGGGAACATGGTTCCTCACCAACTCAAATGAGTGGTGCTACAAGTATTGAAAAATATGGGACAAACCTTTTGTAAAAGTTTGTTAAGTCATGGAAGCCCCAAATTTTGCTTATACTTGGTAGAGTGGGCCACTCAAGAATGACCTTTATTCTCTTAGGGTTTGTGGGAACCCCTTGATCACTATTTAAAAAATTAAGGAAAGTAATGCAATAAAACATACATTTTTCTGTATTTTCATGTTGATTATTCATACCAAAATGTACGACAAACCTAAGGTGTCGCATATGAGCACCTAAGTTTGTATTGAAACTAAAAATAAGAACAAACCTACCAAATGAGTCCCCATGTACACAAATCATGAGGATGTTGGGTGCATGAGTGATTTTACAAAAGAGTGTTGCACCACTCAACACATTCATCATACCACCTATTTTAGGGATTTGGTGCTTAATAATACCTATTTTGGGCACCAACAAAGCACAAGGATTTAAGCTCTTACGAACCAAACCCTCATCCAACAACTCCTTTACTTGAGGAATAACCTCAAGCCCAAGAGGTGTGGCAATGCTAAAAAGTGTCTTTTTACAAGGGAGAAAATGTGGAGGTTGTCTAAGAGGGGAAGTTTCTTTAATGTTTGTCTTTATTGTGAAATGACTTTCCTTCTTGGCTAACCTTTTGGAGGAGACACTTACTTGTAGAAGCAAGCTTCATGATGATGAATCAAGTTGATTCAAGTAGTTTTGATGATGACAAAGATGATGACAAAAAGCCCAAGATAATGATTTCATGATTGAGTCAACAAGTTCAAGATCAAGTTTAATTCCAAGTTTCATAAGAAGAAATAAAAAAGATTAAAGAATCAAGAGAAGTTTGATTTCAAGATTCAAGAGAAGATGAATTCAAGATTCAAGAGAAGAAATCAAGAAGACTTCACAAGGGAAGTATTGAAAAGATTTTTCAAAAAAAAAAAACATAGCACAATTTTATTTTTCAAAAGATTTTTTCTCAAAATTTTCTAAGTTACTACAGTTTTTACTTTCTGGTCATCGATTACCAGTTTCCTGTAATCGATTACCAGTGGCAAAGTTTGATTTCAAAAGCTTTTAACTGAATTTGCAACATTCCAATTGTTTTTAAATGGTGTAATCAATTACAATATATTGGTAATCGATTACCAATGTATATGAATGTTGAAATTCAAATTCAATTGTGAAGAGTCACATCTTTTCATAAAATACTTTGTGTAATCGATTACATGGCTTTGGTAATCGATTACTAGTGACAAGTTTTGAATAAAAATCAAGAGATGTAACTCTTCCAATGGTTTTCAGATTTTTCTCAAGGTTATAACTCTTCCAATGGTTTTCTTGACCAGACATGAAGAGTGTATAAAAGCAAGACTTTGACTTGCATTTCAATAACTTTGTTAACAATTCTTTAGAACAACTTTTGAGAAACCTTTGCTACTTATTCTTCCTTTGCCAAAAGCTTTCTAAGTTTTCTGGTTTCCAAACCTTGCTCTTTCACAAAAAATAAAAGTGTGCTATATCTTTTTATTCTCTTCTCCCTCTGCCAAAAAGAATTCGCCAAGGACTAAATGCCTGAATTCTTTTTGTGTCTCTCTTCTCCCTTTTCTTAAAGAACAAAGGACTAACCGCCTAAATTCTTTTGTGTCCCCCTTCTCCCTTTTCAAAGAATTCAAAACGACACAGTTTAAGAATTCTTTTGATTCTTCCCTTTCCTTTAAACAAAAGATTTCATAGGACTAACCGCCTGAGATATCTTTTGTTTCCCCTTCACAAAGTTTCAAAGGACTAACCGCCTGAGAACTTTGTCTTAACACATTGGAGGGTACATCCTTTGTGGTACAAGTAGAGGGTACATCTACTTGGGTTGTTGTAACTGAGAACAGGAGAGGGTACATCTCTTGTGGATCAGTTCAAGTGGAGGGTACATCCACTTGGTTGTTCAAAGAGAACAAGGAAGGGTACATCCCTTGTGGATCTTTGCTTGTAAAGGTTTCTACAAGGTTGAAAAGAAATCTCAAGGACCGCAGGTAGCTTGGGGACTGGATGTAGGCACCGGCTGTTGCCTAACCAGTATAAATTCTTGTGTTTGTCTTCTTCTTCCCTACACTCTTTAATTTCCGCTGTGGACTTTAATTATCGCTTTTACTTTTGGTTAAGTTTCTATTTCTGTTCTTTACTTTCTTAACTTTGTAGTAAAAGCCTAATTGAATCTAGTAACATTAAGAAGAATAATTTAAGTTTTAATTAGTAAAGTTTCACTAATAATTAATTCAACCCTTCCTTCTTAATTATTCTGAGGCCACTTGATCCAACATTACCTTCTTACACTCCTCCTTAACCATTAATGGTTGTCCTTCTTCTTGGGGGTAGATTTCTTCACTAGATTCTTCCCCTTTTGCTTCTTCACTTTCACTAGAGGAATGTGAAGTAGTAGTCTCATCTTGGATACTATAAATGTCTTGGCCCCTCATAATTATGGTTTTCTTGGTGGGGCATTGAGAAGTAGTATGTCCTCTTCTAAGACATTTAAAGCACTTTATAGAGCTAGTCTTCTCTTGCAAACTAGCCTTAGGGGGTTTCTTTTTTATTGTCTTCCCCTTATCATATTTGGGCTTTGAAGGTGCAGCCCCCAAAATTCCATGGGCTTGGTCCTTCCTTGGATAAGAGTGAAAGCCATAAGATTTTGAAGAAGGCTTTCTTTCAAGTTGTTGCTCCACTCTTATACAAAGTTGGAATAGCTCATCTAGGTCCCTATATGGGAGGAGTTCAACCTTGTCCCTCACTTCCATATTAAGCCCACCAAGGAACCTAGCTATGCTTGTTCTTTCCTCCTCCCTAAGTCCAGCTCTTAAAAGGAGTAGTTCCATTTATTGTCTATATTCTTCAACACTTATACTGCCTTGTCTAAGCCTTTGGAGCTTGTCCATAAGCTCCCTTTCATAGTAGGAGGGAATGTGCCTCTTCCTAAGGGCACTCTTAAGATCATTCCAATACTCTACTAGAGGATCCCTATGAATCCTTTGTTCCCTAACAAGGAAAGTCCACCAATAGAGGGCATACCCTTGAAAGCTAAGGGTAGCCAATGAAACTTTTATCTCTTCGCTAATATGATGGCAAGCAAAGAGTTGCTCAATCTTCATTTCCCAATCTAAGTAGGCCTCAACATTATCTTTTCCATGGAAATATGGGAGTCTAATGTTGGCCTCTTGAGGCCTTCTATCCTTTTCTATTCTTTGGGAATGATGCTTAGTATGTGAACTATGGCGCCCTCTATAATAGTTGCTAAGCCCTCTATAGGAGACATGTTTTTCTCTTTTCATTTCTTTCATTCTTTTTCTTCTTTCTTCCTTTCTTATTTGTTCTCTCTCATCTTGATTTATTTCTACCCTCCCTTTTCCTTTTTCTTTTCCTTCTAGTTTTTCTTTCCATAACATGAGGGAACTCAACTCATCTAAGATTCTAGATAGAGGATCCTTATGACTAGTACCCTCACCATTAACACTAGATGAATGATGACTCATGTTGGTTCCAAAGTCGTGGTTCTTTCTTGTTGAGGGTTTGTATAAGGTAAAAGCTAGGGTTCAAAAGAACTCAAGATAAGCATGATTAATAGGAAGAAAGTATTATGTAATTACAAGATAAACTAGGAGTGACAAATAAAGAAAATAAGCTATGAAAGTAAGCAAGAAATTAAAGTGCAAGAAATGTAAACTAGACGGGTCCTAGGAGTGTATGGATGACCACATTTAAGGTTCCCAACAAAACACTCACTATCCTAAGGGAAAATTGCCTAAAATTATTACACATAAATGGAAGTTTGGTAACCTATTGGAGGCTCCCAACACACTTCCAATGAAAGGTCTTTCTGTTAAAAAACTTGAAGGCAATGAGGGTAAGTAAATTGCCAATTACAAAATTACAAAATGGTCCTTAATTTTGGTGGTTGTTATCCCTTTGGTGATTCACTCAATTTGGAGTGCTTCTTAGTCCAATAGCTCTTAAGGTGGTTGGCCCCTTGCTTCTTGACTCAAATTCTTCAAGGGATGGCACCAATCCTCCTTTCTAATTCCCTATATGGCAACTCACAAACAAGGAAACAAAGAGGCAACCAATAACCAAAGACCAAAAAATGAAATGAAAGCTAAACCAATAGAGTTTTAACAAGACAAATTTTCAAGGATTATTCAATAATTAAAGCAATGAAAAGCACATAAAATAGGCACCAATTATAGAATAAATTTCGAGCCAATGAAAAGCAATGAAAACCGCATATTCCCTATTTGGCACATGTTTTCACACTAATTTTCAATTGAAATTTCAGAACTAAGATTGATATAAAATAGGCACCAATTATAGAATAAATTTCGAGCTAAAACAACAAGCACCCTTCCCTTTCACTTTTTTTTCCTAGACACTGATTTTTCTGCCAACTTGTGTGATTTTTCGTATTTGTTACTTTTATCCAAATCACTTGGTTCTTTTTTTTATAATTTTGGACCAGATGTCTAGAAAATTTAGTAAAACTTTCAGCTCAAAATTCGTAGTGGCCAATTCCCAGTAATTTATACACGTTCGTTTGTTCAAGTTGCCTGCACCAGCGATTTCAACCTAGAAATCAAGAGTAGTGTTTATGTTGCTTAAGGCTTGGATAGTTACAATTTTTGTTTGCTTATGCTCAATTATCTTGAATAACACAATTCAAGAGAGCTTAAGACTTATTTTGATTAACAAATGTAGCCACAACTCAGCACCACAACTCAACTTCTTCATAGGCATAATGCAGGAAACTTAGAAAACAAAAAAAAAAGTTCAACAACAAGACTACTTCTAGGAATTGATTTAGAACATGTTATGAACTAAATAACATGCATGAATTAGACTCAAAATTCAAAAGACAGGCTAATATTGACAAGAATACATGAACAAATGTATCTAGAATTCAATCAACAAAATTAAAATTCAACACAAACTTAGAACATAATGTGACAATTATTATGACTAAACATGACTCTAAGACAACATGGATTAAGTGATTTACACTTAGATTTTTGTGTTTTTATTTTCTAATCAATATTCTCATACCCTAATGTCATCTTGGGACAATTGTTTGTCAACATGCGAACCTTTGCGGATCAAATTGAAATGCTTAACACTCATCGCCACACAATTCATAAAGTTTCACGACGTTTCAGAAGGAAATCAGCCAAAAGCACAAAATGGAGGGGGGGTGAACTGATCAATTTAGGGGGGTGTACCTAGCCCTGGTCCCATCTGGAATATTCTGGAGAGAGGTTGCTTTAGGTGGAAGCTACTTAGCTCGCCTAGGCGAGCTGGGCCACAACCACCTCCCTCATTTTTTCTATAAAATGGCGTTTGGGGCTGAGGGGAAGGGGTTCAACACTTTGGATATTCAGTTTTCACTTAAAATTAGTGAGGTGAAGAAGAAAGAAGGGAAAAATCAAAGCCGAGGCGCTTCCATAATGCATCCGTAATGTTTCCGTGATCAATTCCGTGGATGTTCTTCGCCGTTCTTCATTCGTTCTTCATCATTCGTCGATCTTCAACCGGTTAGTTTTTGATTTTGAAGCTTTGAATTCATTCTATGCACCCTTAGGGGTCCGTTCTTGCTTTGTATGTTTTCATCTTCATTCTTCTACTTTCGATATTCTTTTTCTTCGTTTTAAGCGAGTTCCGACCGATCGTTTAAGCCGTAACCTCACTTAATTAATGTTTAAATGAATTTCAACCGATCATTTGTGTTGTAATCTCATTTAATCGCCTTTAAACTAAAATTCAATCGATTGTTCATGCCGTAACCTTGATTAAATAAAAAAATAATAAAATAATAAAATAAGTGTCAACCAGACATTTTACTTTGAAAGTCCTCTTTAATGGTTGAGAAATAACCAAGTGAAACTAAGGCTAAAATTAACTCATAAATCAAGCATTTGCCCGCAAAAAGGTAATTTGAAACCGTTTCAAGATCCAGTGCCTTAACGGTCCCTTTTTACTTTTATCATTGAAAGCAAACCATTTAAAAGTCTAAAATCAACACTCCGCATAACTTTCTTGCTTTCTAAAGAACTACGTAGGTCTGAGTTCCTCATTGCAATTGAGGATACGTAGGAGCAAAAGCCCCGCTTTTGTCGATCCCAAAAGATAAAAAATGTAAAAAAAGGAAAAATAAAATAAAATAAAAGTCATGATTTTGCACATTTGATTAAAGGTTTCCGTCCCTTGTGACGGACGCATGGGGTGCTAATACCTTCCCCATGCATAAAAACAATTCTCGAACCTTTTGCTCTTAAAGTTTGTAGACCCGCTCTTTGGTTTTTCTAATGTTTTCCTCAAAAAAATGTTGGTGGTGACTCCGCGTGTTTTCCTCCCTTGGTAGACGCACCCGTGAGTCTCGCATCGCCCTCCCGTCGAAGGGTAGGTTACGATAGTTGGCGACTCCACTAGGGATTGTTTTTAGAGGGTTACACCTTCTAAAACTTGTGCAATATCATGACTTTCCCTTTTGTCAGTTTCCTTTTATTTCTCTTACGTTCTAGTATATAACTCTTGGATGCTTTTAGTGTGTTTTTAATGTATGCATGAGGTAGATATTTATTCATTTGATGCACACAAACATAAACACTTTTTGCACACACGGTGAGTTGCAAAAGGGGCCTTATACCCGGGTCTGTGGGAACATAGGAAGTGGAGGTGAATCCATGATCATGCTAAGTCTCTGACTTGCTTCATGACAGTCAAACCTCATCTAGAGTTTTTCTCTTTGATGATATGTTGTCGTTGGTAGTCCCTACCGCCACAACGTTGATATCAAAAGGAATGATATCTCTAGAAACCATTGAGAGAGATATAACCGCCTTGGGAGTTATCACTAAAAGCCTTTTAGTTCCTCCCGTTTAGGTTCCTAAAATAGGGGCATAAGCGAACACGGTGCGTGTTGTTTTCTTTAACACTACCATGCATATCCTCTAAATGTCATGAGCGTCTCTCCTGTATGATTATTTGATGATGTTACCATGCTTGTACATACCCCTGTTGCGCTATAAACCATGCGCATTTTATGTCTGCATCCCTTCATCACACACGCGTTGTATTTTAGGTTTCTTCATTTTGTCATGGGAAGCCAAAAGGTACGTATCACCTTCTTAAGTGCATACATGGGGCACTACGCTGCCAAATGTTGCAAGTAAGAAGACATAAATTTTCCAGGCTCTCGTGTCCATAAAATACATTTGTGTCATGCACCGCATAAGCATCTCTTCATGCATCTATTCGGTGATAGATGTCGAAGTATTGATTCATCAGACTTTTCATTCTAGTAAACATGAAATCAAATCAAACACCTCTGCTCAAGAAAAAGGTTCTATCAAGTCAAAATCAAGAGCTTAGAGGTCACCAGTTTATGAGAGTTAGGGCTATTGATGGGTCAGCTTCAATGGAAAGCCTTCCACAAAGCCTATGGTAAGATTTGGGACCTAGCTACGGTAGAAGTCTCCATGAAAGCGATTGCATCCCTTACCCAATATTAAGACCGGCCCTTGAGGTGCTTCACATTTGAGGATTTCCAGCTAGTGCCGACTGTGGAAGAGTTTGAAGAAATCCTGGGATGCCCGCTGGGAGGAAGAAAGCCATATCTTTTCTTTGGGTTCTATCCCTCCATGGCTAGAGTTGCCAAGGTAGTGAAAATCTCGGCACAAGAGTTGGACCGGGTAAAGCAAAATAGGAATGGGGTAGTTAGAGTACCAAGGAGGTGTTTGGAGGAAAAGGCAAAGGCCTTGGCAAATCAAAGCGAATGGGCTTCTTTTATTGACATCCTGGCGCTTTTAATCTTTGGGGTTGTCCTCTTTCCAAATGTGGAAGGGTTAGTGGACCTAGCAGCGATTGAATCTTTCCTCGCCTTTCACCATAGCAAGGAAAGCCCGATCATTGCCATTTTGGTCGACATGTATGACACGTTCGACCGGAGATGTGAAAAGTGTGGTGCAAGAATTGTTTGCTATACACCAGCTCTCTATGTGTGGCTAGTTTCACACCTTTTTCTCTAAGAAGGTAGGCCCGTCTGTCCGCTACAAGGTCACCGCTCGTGCGCTGAGAAAGGAAAGGTGAATTGGGACCAACTCTTGGATAGCATGAAGGGGGCATCCGTTAATTGGTTCCTTCATTGGAAAGAAGGAAAAACTAGGATTCTATCTTTGTACGAAGGATTTCTAAATGTTCCATTGATAGGAACAAGGGGTTGTATTAATTATAATCCTGTCCTCGCCATAAGACAGCTTGGCTACCCCATGAAAGGAGAGCACCATCAGAGGAAAGCATCACGTCTTTCATCGCACGGGGTTTCAGTGACCCCAACGCGAGGGTACTTCAAGGAGTTCGCAAGGCATGGGATGCGGTGCGAAGAAAGGATAAAGAGCTTAGGGGAAGTAGTAATGGGATCATCGGCAACTATTGTAAATGGCTGAGAGTCCGGACACAAGGATTGGATTGGCTCCGAAAGCTAAGGGCTGCGAGAGACGAAGAGGCTAAAGCTCCAGAAGAAAGCGAGGAGGTACAAGCACTAAAGGCGGAGCTTGAAAGAGCCTGAGAAGTCAAAGAGAAGTTCATGTCAATGGCCATCAAAGTATGAAGAGAGTACAATGAACTAAGGGACATCAATATGGCCACCACCAAAGCCTTGGAACGAGAAACCAAGAGGGCCTGGAAGGAAGAACACGGTCGAAACAAGTTCCGAGGGGCTTTATGGGGTAGCAACAATGAGCTCAAGCTCCGAAGAGACGAAAGGGATCAGTCGCGGGTCGAAGGCATGATCTTGAAGGACAAGTTAAAGGCTTGCCTTAGGTCAAAAAGAAATTTGTCCCAATAGTTAAGCGAGACTAAAGGGAATATGTGGGCCATCATCGATGAGTACAAAGAGAAGCTAAACCTGGCGGTGACTCACGAGAAAAGGCTAGAGGATGAGTACACCAAGATATCAGTGGAAAGGGAAGCAAGGGAAAGGGTAATTGACTCATTGCACACAGAGGCAATGATGTGGATGGACATATTTGCCTTTACTTTGAACGGAAGTTGATGCAATCCTCCATAGGAAAGGACCAGTCACTAGAGCCATGAGCAAGAGGCTCCAAGAGAATTGGGCTAGAGTTGCTGAAGAAGGCCCTAGGATTCTCATGAACCTCAGGGTAGATTTCTGAGCCCATGGGCCAAGGTTGGGTCCCATTATCTTTGTACATATTAGACTAGGATGTCATTATATTTGGTCCTTGTATTTAGGGCTCCATAATGTAGGTAGGATACCCTAGAAATATAGGATTTTTCAGCCCTTGTATTTTAGGGCACCAAGACTAGTTTTTGTATTAGGGGTAGTTTTGTAATTTCACATACACTAAGTGAATATTTGATGTGTGTGGTTGGAAATAAATTTAATTGAATTGGTAGAAGCCCAATCCAATTAAATTTTAGAGGGGGAGGTGAGCATTTGCTTACTACACCCCATTGCCACATCATATAGTCACACTTTGTGCATTGTTTTACATGCCTCAGGACACCTAAGCACACTTAGTGGAGAATCTTGGAATTTATCATGGATTAGTGGGCTGAACCATAACTAAAATTCGCTAATCATAATTAGTGAAATTTTGGCTCCATAAATTCAATTTCAAATTCAAGTGAAATTTGAATTGAAATTCAAATTTCCCTCCAATTTTGTGTGACACTTAGGCTATAAATAGAGGTCATGTGTGATGTAAGCTCCATTGGAGCTTGAAGGCCTAGGATCTTCTTCATCAATGGATTTCTTTGCTTCTTGGAAGATGAATGGCAGCAAAATGGAGAAGGAAGAGAGAGAGGAGACGCCACTTCAAGGAGAAGATGAGTCTAGAAGATGCTCACCACCATAGGAGGCCATGGATAAGAGCTTGGAGGAAGAAGGAGATGAATGAAGGGAGAGGAAGAGAAGAGCACGGAATTATGTGCTCTAAAAGAGCTCTGAAATCTTAAGTTTAATTTTCAAATGATCAAAGTTGCAAAAATGGATACAAATAGCCTCTATTTATAGCCTAAGTGTCATACAAAATTGGAGGAAAATTTGAATTTCTATTCAAATTTCACTTGAATTTGTGGAGCCAAATTTTGAAGCCAAAATTTCACTAATTATGATTAGTGAATTTCAGATATGGTTCAACCCACTAATCCAAGATCAAGTACAAGATTCTCCACTAAGTGTGCTTAGGTGTCATGAGGCATGTAAAGCATGAAGGACATCCATAAAGTGTGACTATATGATGTGGCAATGAGGTGTAGCAAGGAAATGCTCACCTCCCCTTCTAAAATTTAATTGGATTGGGCTTCTTCCAATTCAATTAAATTTATTTCTCAACAGACACATCAAATATTCACTTAATGCATGTGAAATTACAAAACTACTCCTAATACAAAAACTAGTCTAGGTGCCCTAAAATACAAGGGCTGGAAAATCCTATATTTCTAGGGTACCCTACCTACATTATGGAGCTCTAAATACAAGGCCCAAAATTAATGAAATCTTATTCTAATATGTACAAAGATAAGTGGGCTCATACTTAGCCCAAGGGCTCGAAATCTACCTTAAGGCTCATGAGAACCCTAGGTCATTCTCTTGCATCTTTGGCCCAATCTTCTTGGAGTCTTCTATCCAATGCCCTTTGGGGGTAGGATTGCATCATTTTCTCCCCCTTGAAAAGGATTTGACCTCAAATCCATAGGTTCTTGAAACTCATTGATTCTTTCCTCAACACGTGTAAAAAGAATAAAAACATATGTATTAGTGATGTTGGGTATGTTAGTGTACGGTAAGGACTGAAAACCCCTTTCCTGGCCATCTTCCCATGAGAGAATGTAGTTCCTCACCAACTCAATGAGTGGTGCTACAAGTATAGAAAATATGGGACAATCCTTTTGTAAAAGTTTGTTAAGATATTGAAGCCCCAAATTTCCCTTATACATGGTGGAGTAGGCCACTCAGGAATGACCTTTATTCTCTTAGGGTCCATGGGAAGCCCTTGATCACTATTTAAAAAGTTAAGGAAAGTAATGGAATAAAACATACCTTTTTCTTTATTTTCATGTTGATTATTCCTACAAAAAATTATGACAAACCTAAGGTGTCCCACATGAGCACCTAGGTTTGCATTGAAACAAAAAATAAGAACAAACCTACCTAATGAGTCCCTATGTACACAAATCATGAAGATGTTGGGTGCATGAGTGATTTTACAAAAGAGTGTTGCACCACTCAACACATTCATCATACCACCTATCATAGGGATTTGGTGCCTAATAATACCTATTTTAGGCACCAACAAAGCACAAGGATTTAAGCTCTTACGAACCAAACCCTCATCCAACAATTCCTTTACTTGAGGAATAACCTCAAGCTCAAGAGGTATGGCGGTGCTAAGGGATGTTTAAGAAGGTAGAAAGATTGTTTAAGAAGGAGTGCCCTTGTAATATGACCTTTTGTTGCAAAATGATTTTCCTTCTTAACAATCTTCTTGGAGGAATCCTTTTCCTCCTTTTCCTTCCCCTTGGCCTTTGAAGACAAGGCCTTACTATCCTTCTTTTTCTTTTGTTTTTCTAGTTTTTCTTCCTCAGCCCTCTTATCTTTCATAGTTAGTTGATCTTTGGCCACCTATGAAGGTGTTTAAGGATGCAACACAAATTTAGTGCCAAGATGGGTGAGGAAAATTTCATTAGTTAGGCCATTGTAAATGATCTTCCTATCAAATTGCCATGGCCTTCCTAAAAGAATATGTCCTGCCTCCATGGAGAAAGGTACCTTCACTTCTTGGTTAACTATCAGTTCCCCATGCTCATTGAGCCATTGAAGTTTATAAGGTTTTGGGTGGGGAATGATATTGAGGTTCAACTTGGAAACTAATCTTGTGCTACAACAATTGCAACAAGATCCACTATCCACAATGAGAGAACAAATTTTATCTAAAATTTTGCATCTTGTATGAAAGATGTTCTCTCTTTGGGATTGAGATAGATCACAAGATTGACCTGCAAGGAGCCTTCTAACCATTAAGAGGTCACCTTCTTCATGGGGGTAGACTTCCTCACTAGACTCTTCACCCCTTGCTTGAAGGACAAGAAGTAGTCTCCTCTTGACTACTATAAATGTCTTGATCCCTCATGATCATGGATTTCTTTGTGGGGCATTGAGAGGCAATGTGACCTCTCCCAAGACATTTGAAGCATTTAATGTTGCTAGTCCTTTCTTGGGAACTACTCTTAGGGGTGTATTTCTCTATGGTGTTACCCTTATCTTCCTTGGGTTTTGAAGGTGCAGCCCCAAAAATTCCATGGGCTTGGTCCTTCCTTGGATAAGAGTGAGAGCCATAAGATTTTGAAGAAGGCTTTCTTTTAAGTTGTTGCTCCACTTTTATACAATGTTGGACTAGCTCATCTAGGTCCCTATATGGAAGGAGTTCAACCTTGTCCCTCACTTCCATATTAAGCCCACTAAGGAACCTAGCTATGCTTGTTCTTTCCTCCTCCCTAAGTCTAGCTCTTAAAAGGAGTAGTTCCATTTGTTGTCTATATTCTTCAACAATCATACTCCCTTGTCAAAGCCTTTGGAGCTTGTCAATAAGCTCCCTTTCATAGTAGGAGGGAATGTGCCTCTTCCTAAGGGCACTCTTAAGATCATTCCAATATTCTACTGGAGGATCCCCATGAATCCTTTGTTCCCTAACAAGGGAAGTCCACCAATAGAGGGCATACCCTTGAAAGCTAAGGGTAGCCAATGGAACTTTTCTCTCTTCGCTAATATGATGTCAAGCAAAGAGTTGTTCAACCTTCATTTTCCAATCTAAGTAGGCCTCAACATTATCTTTTCCATGGAAATATGGGAGGCTAATGTTAACCTCTTGAGGCCTTCTATCCTTTTCTCTTCTTTGGGAATGATGTTTAGTATGTGAACTACGACGCCCTTTATAATAGTCGCTAAGTTCTTCACTTAAACTCTTGCAAGAGTCATGACTACTATAGGAGGCCTGTTTTTCTCTTTTCATTTATTTCATTATTTTTCTTCTTTCTTCCTCTCTTATTTTCTCTCTTTTATCTTGACTTATTTCTTCCACTCTTTTTTTCCTTTTTCTTTTCTGTCTTGTTTTACTTTCCACAACTTAAGGGATCTCAACTCATCTAATATCTTATACAAGGGGTCCTTAGGAGTAGAACCCTCACCATTAACACTAGATGAAGAATGAAGACTCATGTTGGTTCCTAAGTTATGGTTCTTTCTTATGGGGGTTTGAAAACAAAAGGTAAAAGAAACTATGATTGAAACTAGCCCAAATAAACACTAAAAGAGGTGTTAAAGATAAGGTAAAAACTAATTCGTAAAAGGCAAGCTATCTAGGCGGTTTGATAATGAAGGGTGTCATACCCTAATTTCGTCCGGGGACCTTTGCTTGATGACATGCGACCTTTCTTTGGTCCTTGTGAGGTTCTTGGCACCCATCATTAGGCAATTTGTGAATTCCAGGACATGCCGGAAAACCGAAAAAAATATATTGATGCACAATCCGTAAGTTTCCGTGACACACCGGAAGTCAAATGGAAGCATCGTTGCATAATTAAATGAGGTTTCGTAACATTCCGTAAGTCAAAAAGGGGATGATTATGTAATCCGCAAGGTTCTGTAACATTACGGAAAGAAAACAAGTATCGTTACGAAATTCGTAAGTTTCCGTAACTTTACGAAAAAAGAATCACAAAAAAAAAGGGCAGAGGGGGGTGTACTTAGTAAAAATGGGGGGTGCAAATAGCACCCAGGCCCACTTGGGCCCTGTCGCAACCTACCCTTCGGCGGGAGGGCGACGCGTGACTTGCGGGATGCGTGCTCCACGAAAGGAATACGCGCGGAGTCGCCACCAACGTTTATTTGAGGAAAACGTCGGAAAAACCGGAAAAGACGCGATCTACGAACTTTTAAGTGAAAGGTTCGGGAGTTGTATTTACGCACGGGGAAGGTATTAGCACCCCACATGTCCGCCCCAAGGGACGGCAGCCTTTAATCGAATGTGCAAACATGACTTTGATTTTTTATATTCCCTTTTTATGTCTCTATATCCTTTATACCCTTTTTATATTTTCTCTTTTTGTGGTCGACAAGGGTGTTTCCCTTTGCTCCTACGTATTCCTCAATTTGGGATGAGAAAATCAGACCTACGTAGTTCTTTTGGAACAAAGTGTTTGGTTAAGTTGTTTTTTGTCTTTTTTTGCAAAATATGTTTTTATTGAACAAAAGGTCATTTAAGGTGTTGAACCATTAACGGTCTTTTTGATTTTGAAAGGGGAGAAACGTTAAGGCTTTGGACCATTTAACGATCTCTTGTTTTTGAAAGGAGAGAAACGTTAAGGCATTGGACCATTAACGATCTCTTGTTTTTGAAAGGAGAGAAACGTTAAGGCATTGGACCATTAACGATCTCTTGGGGTGGTCGACAAAAGCGGGGCTTTTGCTCCTACGTATCCTCAATGAGGAACTCAGACCTACGTAGTTCTTTCAAAAGCGGTAAAGTTACATGTTGATTTTATGCTTTTGAACGGTCCATGTTAACCGATAAAAGCAAAGAGGACCGTTTAAGGCGTTGGACCTTAAAACGGTTTTTTAGTGATTTTCGGACAAAACTTGATTTGTGAGTCTATTTTAGTCTTAGTTTCACTTTGGTTATTAATCAATTCATTCAAGGAAACTTCCAAAGAAAAAACGTCCGATTGATTTTTTGTTTTATTTTATTCAAAGATATTTTGTTCATTTTATTATTATTTTTCAAGATATTTTGATTATTTTATTATTATTTTACTTTTTTTTGTTTAACCGAGGTTATAGCGTGAACAATCGGTTAGATTTCATTTTAAAAGTGATTAAATGAGATTACAACACAAATGATCGGTTGAAATTCATTTTATCATTTATTAGGTGAGAAAACGGCTTAAATAAACGGTAAAAGCGCGTTAAAGACGGAAGAAAAGAAATCGAAAATGAACGAAATAAAGAGGAAAGCTTAAAAAAACAAGAAATGAATTAAAAGTCTCAGATTCGAAAACTTACCCGTTGAAGAACGAAGAACGGATGAAGAACGATGAAGAACGGACGAAAACCTTCACGGATTTGCTTACGGAAACATCTCGGAAGCGTTACGGAAGCACCTCGGCTTGGATTTTCTTCACGGAAACAATTTTTTTCACCCAAAACAGCTGAAATACATAGCCAGGGGGCTGAGGGATCCTTAGAACAGCCCCCTTTAGCCTTTTTATAGGAAAAAGGGGGAGGAGGTTGCCGCCCAGCTCGCCCAGGCGACCTTAGCTCGCCCAGGCGAGCTGGGTTGCTTCCTCCAGAAGCAACCCAGCTTCAAAAAACGTTCTGGAAGGCCCAATTCAAAATTTCGAAATTGCTATTTGCACCCCCAATTTTGATAAGTTCACCCCCCCTCTTTCGTAATTTACGGAAAAGTTACGGAAGCCTTACGGAAGCATATAGGACTTGATTTTCTTCTTTTTTTCTCTTCCGTCTCACCCGTATTAAGTTAATTATGCTTATTTAGAGTTATGGGAATTTTACGGAAGCATTACGGGTGTCCCGGAAGCCCCGGAATCCCATTTTTCAACAAAACGGGGGGTGTGGTGGCCATCTAGCTCGCCCAGGCGAGCTAGGTTACTTCAACCTTAAGCAAGAAATTGCCCAGAAACCTCTAGAAGGGTCCAGATTCGAAAATTACTATTTGCACCCCCCATTTTACTAAATACACCCCCCTTTGGCTTTTTTTGGTGATTCTTTTTTCGTAAAGTTACGGAAACTTACGAATTTCGTAACGATACTTGTTTTCTTTCCGTAATGTTACGGAACCTTGCGGATTACATAATCATCCCCTTTTTGACTTACGGAATGTTACGGAACCTCACTTAATTATGCAACGATGCTTCCATTTGATTTCCGGTGTGTCACGGAAACTTACGGATTGTGCATCAATATTTTTTTTGATTTTTCGGCATGTCTTGGAATTTCACAAATTGCCTAATGATGGATGCCAAGCACCTCACAAGGACCAAAGAAAGGTCGCATGTCATCAAGCAAAGGTCCCCGGACGAAATTAGGGTATGACAGTTGCCCCTCTTTACTTGTCTTTTATTGGAGATAAAAGAAAAGTAAAGATAAGACACTAATTTTGTCCCTCTCGATTTGACGAGAGTCGCGGGTGACTATAAAATTTCCACATGCAAATGACTTGTTGTCCCCAGAATATCACAAATTGCCTAATGATGGGTGCCAAGCACCTCACAAGGACCAAAGAATGGTCGCATGTCATCAAGCAAAGGTCCCCGGATGAAAATCAGTGTATGACACTAATTTCGCTCCTCTCGGTTGACGAGAGTCGCGGGTGACCATGACTTGTCGTTCCTAAAATTTCACAAATTGCCTAATGATGGATGCCAAGCACCTCACAAGGACCAAAGAATGGTCGCATGTCATCAAGCAAAGGTCCCCGGACGAAAATCAGTGTATGACACTAATTTCGCTCCTCTCGGTTGACGAGAGTCGCGGGTGACCATGACTTGTCGTTCCTAGAATTTCACAAATTGCCTAATGATGGATGCCAAGCACCTCACAAGGACCAAAGAATGGTCGCATGTCATCAAGCAAAGGTCCCCGGACGAAAATCAGTGTATGACACTAATTTCGCTCCTCTCGGTTGACGAGAGTCGCGGGTGACCATGAAATTTCCGCATGTAAATGACTTGTTGTTCCCGGAGGAACAAAAGGTGCAGAAGACTATGTCAGTCTCTGCATGCTATCAAGCGTTCTGTCTTACAGATAGCAAAAGAATGTTTATACGGATAACCACTCGGGTATTTCCACGTATCATCGGGCCCGCCGCCTCTGGATGATACAAGGGTGCAGAATGACCAAATTTGGTCTCTGCTTGTCATCGGGCCCGCCGCCTCTGGATGACAAAAGGGTGCGGATAACCGTAAGGTATCTTCGCGTATCATCGGGCCCGCCGCCTCTGGATGATACAAGGGTGCAGAATGACCAAACTTGGTCTCTGCTTGTCATCGGGCCCGCCGCCTCTGGATGACAAAAGGGTGCGGATAACCGTAAGGTATCTCCGCGTATCATCGGGCCCGCCGCCTCTGGATGTTACAAGGGTGCAGAATGACCAAATTTGGTCTTTGCTTGTCATCGGGCCCGCCGCCTCTGGATGACAAAAAGGGTGCGAATAACCGTAAGGTATCTCCGCGTATCATCGGGCCCGCCGCCTCTGGATGATACAAGGGTGCAGAATGACCAAACTTGGTCTCTGCTTGTCATCGGGCCCGCCGCCTCTGGATGACAAGGGTGCAGAATGACCAAACTTGGTCTCTGCTTGTCATCGGGCCCGCCGCCTCTGGATGACAAAAAGGGTGCGGATAACCGTAAGGTATCTCCGCGTATCATCGGGCCCGCCGCCTCTGGATGATACAAGGGTGCAGAATGACCAAACTTGGTCTCTGCTTGTCATCGGGCCCGCCGCCTCTGGATGACAAAAGGGTGCGGATAACCGTAAGGTATCTCCGCGTATCATCGGGCCCGCCGCCTCTGGATGATACAAGGGTGCAGAATGACCAAACTTGGTCTCTGCTTGTCATCGGGCCCGCCGCCTCTGGATGACAAAAGGGTGCGGATAACCGTAAGGTATCTCCGCGTATCATCGGGCCCGCCGCCTCTGGATGATACAAGGGTGCAGAATGACCAAACTTGGTCTCTGCTTGTCATCGGGCCCGCCGCCTCTGGATGACAAAAGGGTGCGGATAACCGTAAGGTATCTCCGCGTATCATCGGGCCCGCCGCCTCTGGATGATACAAGGGTGCACGTCACATGACCTCAGGGTCAGTATGACAAAGATTATGGGGCGGCCGACAAAAGCAAGGCTCTTGCTCCTACATATCCTCCAATGAGGAACTCAGACCTACCTAGTTCTGGATAACTTGTGAGACTTGAAAAGTCTCCATCGGAAAATGCTGACATCTCCGGAAAGGGCGCAGATGACCATATTGGCCTCTGCTCGTCAATCACACTTGGGGTCACTGAATGACGAGGTGCGGATAACCGTAAGGTGTCTCCGCGGGCTACCAGCTCTTGAGTCATGGCAACAAAAGGCGGTGTGGTCGACAAAAGCGAGGCTCTTGCTCCTACGTATCCTCCAATGAGGAACTCAGACCTACGTAGTTCTGGATAACTTGTGAGACTTGAAAAAGTCTCGGTGTTTTCTCCACTAAAATGCAAACATGCTTTAGCAAAGAGACAAATATTCCAACTGATTTAGAGCAGCATATGCTTTTTTGAGTGAAAAACAATGCGTCTACCGGGGAAGGAGAGTCTGCTGATGAAATCTCCCATAACCATAAATGAGATTTTGGATGTTAGCATTTCATTTCTAAATGACCATTTAGAGGAAACACTGGGTTCGACAAAAATAGAAGAAATCCACTCAAAGTGTATCAATCTCGCACAGGTAAGTGTTTCATCCTAATTCCGAACCATAGATATGTCATGACTTGACTTTGCAAATTATTTCCTATCAAATCAAAAATTACATGCGTGATCATGGATCAAATAGGACTTCCCTTGGGAATGGGTTCTTTTGGGGAGTTTTTCGGCTTTTATGTGTTTTTGGCTTTTGATTTTTTTTGTTGGCTTTTTCTTTTTCTGTTTTTGTTTAGTGCGGGGCGAAAAAGTCGCTAGCGCACAGGATTTTGGTTGGTAATCAAAGGGAGAAGACCATTTTAGGTCGTGGTTTCCTTTCCTTCTTCTTGTTCATTTGGTGACAATTCTGTATTGTTCAGATATTGTCTGGTCCAAAGACCTCTCTGCACATTTCTTCTGGTTTCTTTGACCATGAGCTTCCTTCTTTTTTACTTTCTCCCATTCTTTGGTTTGGGAATTTTCTTTCTTTTCTTTTTTCTTTCTCCCACTCTTTGATTGGGAATTTCCTTTCTTTTCTTTTTTCTCTTTCTCCCACTCTTTGATTGGGAATTTCCTTTCCTTCCTTTTTTGCTTTCTCTTTGATTGGGAATTTCCTTTCCTTCCTTTTTTGCTTTCTCTTTGATTGGAAATTTCCTTTCCTTCTTTTTTTTTTGCTTCCGAGGGTAAGGTTTATGGTGAGTCAGGATTTTGGCTCAAGGCTTGTAGAATGGCTAGACATGATACATGTCAGGGTTTGGTTTGGTTCAAGGATAAAAAGGGATGCCCCACATTATTTCCATGACACAAATGCAAAAATGATGATTTGGAAATTTTATGCAAAACTGGTCATGCATGCACCTATGCGGACACTCAAGTGTCAAATTTTTATGGTCATGTGATGCTAGGGCTCAGGATTTATTTCCTCTATTTTAAATCAACCCAATGTTTCCAAAATATGTTCTTTTATCAATTTGTGCATTCATTCGAGTCCATTTCGGGCGTCCGGGAAAATCTTCACAGCATTCACCCTTCAGGTGTAGACACGTTTTTTTTCTCTTCAAAAATCGGTTATGATCAATGAATTTTTTCAAAGAAAAGTTGGAAGTCATCTCTTTCAAAAGCATGTTGGTTTTTTAGCTAGATAACTTATTTTTTTTTCTTTTTTCTCCTTCTTTTTTTTATCATTATCATTTGTTTATTTCTTTTTCTTGTTTGTTTTTTTTTTCTTTTTTTTTCATGAGGTATTTTGCTACCTAAACATGTGCATATTTTTGTGAGGTATTTTTGCTATATACATGCATATCCAAGGTATCTTGCCACCTAAACATACATATATATGTTTTGTGAGGTATTTTTTTGCTACATACACGCACATCTAAGGTATCTCTCTACCTAAACATACAAATATATATTTTGTGAAGTATTTTTTTGTTTACATACACGCACATCTAAGGTATCTCTCTACCTAAACATACATATATATATTTTTGTGAAGTATTTTTTTGTTTACATACATGCATATCTAAGGTATTTTCACTACCTAAACATACATATATATATTTTGTGAGGTATGACTACCTTCCGAGCTTGCGCTTGTTTTATTTAAATCCCCAGGATCATGAGCAACTAGGTGCGTCCTACTATAAAAAGTGATCAAATAACAAGCATAGATTCAAAAGGTACTAGGTTGCCTCCTAGTAGCGCTTCTTTAACGTCTTTAGCTGGACGCCTTATGACTTGTTGGTCACGGACCTAGTACTTCGCTTACCTTTGGCTTTGGACTTGGTCGCCTACTGGTCGGCCATGTGTCGCAGGCAACACTCTAACCTTTTTATGGATGAGCTGAGGTGAACTTTAGAGGTGGTGGCGGTGTGTCTATTGCCCGCTACCGGCCATCCCAATGCTGCTGTGGTGTTTCGCCCTGCGCCTGTCTGGGGACGCAGTACTTCTTGATGAAAGCTCGATTAGTAGGGGGCCTGATGCCCTTGCTGGAGGTGACAGGTACTCCGTAGAACTGACAGAGACCCGTAATTAGAGCTTGACAACTCCAAGACCCTGTTGGACTTCTTCGGGTCCACTGGGTGTCTTGCAGGCGATATCCCTGCAAACAAAAGATGAAATCAGAAATCAGTTGAGCGATGTGCATACTTACCTATGATGACGTGACCTTGCCGGGGGGGTACGGGCACCCTGTAGGACTGATAGAGGCCCGTAACCAGAGCTGGAAACCCCAGGGCCCTGTTGGACTTTTCTGGGTCCACTGGGTGTCTTGTGGGTGCGATCCCTGCAAACAATAGATGGTATCAGAAATCAGTTGAACTATATGCATACTTACCCATGTCGGGACGACACAGACCAACCGATACTTTTGCAGGGGGAGATTGGCATTGCGGTCGCTGGGCAGAATGTTGCTAAGTAGCAATGTCATCTATATCTGTGTAAGAGTGGTCATGTTGGTGCGCATGATCCGCACTCGTCTCTTTACAGCGGCACGGATGAAATCTTGCCCCGGTATGCATAGTAGCTGTGTAATAGCCTCCTTCTCTGGTTGTGCTCGCACAGTTGACCCTCCTCCAATATCAGGGGGTGGCCCAGGAACCGTTAAAAGGAAACTACTGGCCCCTTAATCGGAAGTGCAAGTCTCGGTTAAGCATTTAAGGGCAGAGGACCTTAAATTCTTTTAAGGTGTGGATGCCGAGCACACTGAAAATGAGGACACGTAGCCCTCTCAAGGCGAGGATGTGTAGTCCTTTGGAGGTGAGGGCGTGCAGCCCTCTCAAGGCGAGGATGTATAGTCCTCTGGAGGTGAGGGCGTGTAGTCCTCTCAAGGTGAGGGCGTGCAGCCCTCTGTTGGCGAGGACGTGTAGTCCTCTAAAGGTGAAGGCGTGTAGCCCTCTATTGGCGAGGACGTGTAGTCCTCTAAAGGTGAGGGCGTGTAGCCCTACGAAGGTGAGGACAAGCAGTCCTCTGATGGCGAGGGCGTGTAGCCCTCTGAAGGTGAGGACATGCAGTCCTCTGATGGCGAGGGCGTGTAGCCCTCTGAAGGTGAGGACACGCAGTCCTCTGATGGCGAGGGCGTGTAGCCCTCTGAAGGTGAGGACGTGAGGTCCTCTAAAGGTGAGGGCGTGTAGCCCTACGAAGGTGAGGACATGTAGTCCTCTGAAGGTGAGGGTAACTAGTACCCAAGGCAAGGGCGAGTAGCCCTCTCAAGGCGAGGACGTGTAGTCCTCTGGAGGTGAGGGCGTGCAGCCCTCTGATGGTGAGGACATGTAGTCCTCTCAAGGCGAGGACGTGTAGTCCTCTCAAGGCGAGGACGTGTAGTCCTCTCAAGGTGAGGACGTGGAGTCCTCTGAAGGCGAGGATGTGTAGTCCTCTAAAGGTGAGGGCGTGCAGCCCTCTGTTGGCGAGGACGTGTAGTCCTCTCAAGGTGAGGGCGTGCAGCCCTCTGTTGGCGAGGACGTGTAGTCCTCTAAAGGTGAGGGCGTGTAGCCCTACGAAGGTGAGGACATGCAGTCCTCTGATGGCGAGGGCGTGTAACCCTCTGAAGGTGAGGACATGCAGTCCTCTGATGACGAGAGCGTGTAGCCCTCTGAAGGTGAGGACACGCAGTCCTCTGATGGCGAGGGCGTGTAGCCCTCTGAAGGTGAGGACATGCAGTCCTCTGAAAGTGAGGACACACAGTCCTCTTAAGGTGAGGGCGTGCAGCCCTCTGTTGGCGAGGAGTGTAGTCCTCTGAAGACCAGGGTACTAGTACCCGAGGGTCCATCCTTATGAGAAAGCAAGAGATCGACTCATCGAGAGAGTCGGTCATCCCAAATTCAAAAGATTTGGACATTTAGATGTAGGGAATCTATGTAGTTAACATGATTTTGAGGGATGCAAATGCATGCGACCTTTGTTGTGAAATTTGGGTAAATACGGACTTTATATGAAACAATGCAATGTAATGGAAAGTTGTACAATGTTCATGGCATTCTTTCCCTATTTTGTGATTTTGATTTGATTTTTTTTTTTTTTGGAAAACACAGATTGACTGCCCTTTTGAAAAAGGTGATAATTCATGCAACCTCATCCTATCTTTTTGCTAATCTCTCCGGGAACTCCCTCAGAGTGTGTGTTCTTTTTGATTTAGTCACTTGACCATTTTGGAGTGACGACAATGGAGTCGTTTGATGTTTAATAAATCCATTGAAATCCTAGGGTTTGTCCCCTTTTTTTTGTTAAAAACATCGATGGGTGAGAACTTTTGATCGGCCCCTATGTTCACTTGAGGCTCATGCACGGTGCCCCTCATTGCCCCAGTGTAAGGCTTTGAGGTACCAATCGTTGTCTTTCGTCATGACCTTGTAGCTGGGAACCTATTGAGTGAGAACTTCTAATCTGCCCCTAGGTTCGTTTGAGGTTTATGCATGGGGCCTTTCATTGCCCCAGTGTAGGGCTTAGAGGTACCAATTGTTGTCTTGTTTTCATAACCTCGTAGTGAGGAAGAATGAAAGACGCAATTGATTCTTGCAAAAAGAATTTTCCAAGGACGAGAAATAGTTGAAGGATTTTTCAGCTGATGGATTAAGTCAAATGACTCCTATGTAGAAGCAAGATGTTTTGATGTCTTGATGATGCTAAAGGATCAAGTGCTTCTAAGTTTTATTCAAGACAAGAATCCAAGAAAGTCAAGATATATGATCAAGTTGATTTCTAGAATCTTTTGGAAGAAGTTTCCAAATTGAAAAAACAAAAGGTTTGACCAAAGAATTCTATCATTTCAAATTGAGATTTGCTCTCTGGTAATCGATTACCAGCAGCTGAAAATGTTTATAACAGTCACTAGAAATTTGAACTCAAAATTTATAATGTGTAATCGATTACACATGGATGGTAATTGATTACCAACAGTTTTTTTTTTTTTTGAAAATTTTAAAATTTGTAATCGTTTGCACAAGTCTTGTAATCGATTACCAGAGGGAATTTTCAGAAAATAATTTCCAAGGGTCACATCTATTCAAATTTTTTATGAATGGCCATTAAAAAGAGTTTTCATTGCCCAAAAGTTTTATCCTCTCAAAAGATTAAGAGAGTTTTTCTGAACTGAAATGTCTTATCCTCTCAAAAAGATTCTTTGGTCAACCACTTGCATATTCAATAAGGAATTTTGATTGATCTTCATTGTACAATCTATCTCTTTTAAGAGAGATTTCTTCTTCTTATTTCTGAAAAGGGATTAAGAGACTGAGAGTCTCTTGTTGTAGAGGATTCTTGAACACAAGGGAAGGGTTGTCCCTGTGTGGTTCAGACTTTGTAAAAGGAGTTTTACAAAGAGAGTGGAAAATCTCAAGTGGGTTGCTTGAGGACTGGACGTAGGCGCGGGAAGGGGCCGAACCAGTATAAATCAAGTTTGCATTCCTCTCTTCCTTTAAACTTCTTTTATTGCTATTTATCTTTTGCTTTAAAGAAGTTTATTTTGAATTGTCTTTTGAGTAATTCATGTTAAGGGTGCATTGTTAATCCAAAAAGAAAGAGTGATAGTTCAATTGGGGGAATAGTCTTTGCATCTTAATTCAACCCCCCTTCTTCTTAAGGTAACTGAGGCCATTTGTCCAACATCCTATTCTTGATAACTCACTTCTCTCTAAAAAGACAAAATGAGGTCACATGAACATCTATATTTTTACTTGAAAACACAGTCAATCAAATGCCTTTTTATTTTTTATTTTGAAACTTATTTGTTTTGAACTTTGTCGTTGTTTTACGGCACCCCCACCAACGTGCAAGATGAGTAATCTCTGATTGAACGGTCTTGGAAGCCAACACTCAGGATCGCAGGTTGCTTGAGCAAACAGACCAATGGCTTACACTCACATTCCGGTGGAAGTTGAATAAGCAAAGATGTGTTCGTGAGAGGATGTCCATTTTATCCATATCATTTAACATTGTAACTGTGGTTTATGGCATAAACTTGAAAATCCTGATGAGTCATAACAACAGCTTCCAGAATTGCCCCATGTATGGTGTTGCTTGTCAATGTTAGGATTCAACAAGCGATTCTCCTCAAATTTCAGCCAGCCCGTATCAATTAGACCTTGCACCTTACGCTTCAGAGCCCTACAATGCTCAATGGAACGCCCCGGGGCTTCTCCGTGACAAGCACACGTTGCGTTCGAGTCGTATTCTCGGAGAAATGGAGGTTGATGAACCTTGGCTAGGGTTATGGCTACCATTTGAATTATCAAGTAGATATGGGATCAAGTTTAGCATATGACAACGGAATTTGGGGTGAACCCTACAGGCTTTTTGCTGCAAAATTCCTTTTTGTTGGTGTTTTTTTTTTTTTTGGTTTGTGCTAAAGGTGGTCTTCGTCATTGGAAGTGCGGTAGACAGACTTTGTGGTTGATTTAGGGATGGCCTTTGTGGATAACTGGGTGGTGGGTAAGGAGGAGGTTTGTTATTGGCTGAGTAATGACATTGTTGGGTTGGTGGGAAATTTGGCCGTACAGGAATGGCAGTCACAGCATGGGTTTCTCCCTCATCCTCACCCTCTTTATTTGCCCCAGTTTTCTCAGTCGTCCTAGTAGGATGATCAAATTTGCCTCTTTTCGAACCCACATTGATCCTTTCACTGGCGAAGACCAAATCTGCAAAGCTTTAAGGGTGCGCAGCCCACCATCTTTTCATAGTGGAGTACCGATAATGTGTCTACCATCACGATTATCGTCTCCCTTTCCATTATTGGGGGTACCACCTGGGCCGCCAGATCCCTCCACCTTTTGGGCGTGTTCTTTGAAAGATCCGCCCCCTTTTTGCACATGTTCCGTAGTTGCATCCTATCCGGAACCATATCAAAATTGTACTGATACTGCCTAACAAAGGCAACCATTAGGTCCTTCCAAGAATGGACTCGGGAAGGTTCCAAGTTAGTGTACCAGGTAACAGCTACCCCAGTAAGACTTTCTTGGAAGGAATGTATCAGCAATTCCTCATCTTTTGCGTATTCCCCCATCTTCTGACAATACATCTTTAGATGGTTCTTGAGACAAGTAGTCCCCTTGTACTTGTCAAAGTCCAGCACCTTGAACTTGGGAATGACCATGTTTGGGTATTAGGAACAACTTTTCTAGGTTAGCAAAGGCATAATCTTCACCTCCTTCAATGGCCCTGAGCCTTTCCTCTAGATGATCCAACTTTCCCATTTCTGCCATAGCATGAGGGTTTTTACTTGTCGTGGAATGCAAGAGGTGTAGTTGTGGGTGATACTGAGGGCCTTCCAAAGTGTTTTCAAGGGGTATACTACCAACTGCTTGCCCTTCAGTGGCATATCCGAGCCAAGGCTCGAAGTCGGCTAGATTGTGGTGGGGAATTTCATGTGTCTCTTCCACGGTTTAAGAGACATGTGCATGATCAGTTTGGGGTTGCTGGCTCTCAATGGGTATAGGAGTGGAGTTATTGACATTATTATTGGGAGTGTACGCCACATTGGGTGGCGTATAGTTGAGAGGCGAGCCATATGGCGGGAAGGCGTGCCCGTTTTGAATTTGTACATTATGGGGGCTGCCCGTACTTCCCAAATCTTTGCCTACCATATCTAAGGTTGGATGATTCATTTGGTTGATGCCGGATGGGGACATCAGGTTCACCTTAGCAACAACGCTGGTAGCGGCAATTGCAACCGCATTGGCTTCCATTATCTTCTTCACGCTCATCATGGCCTCCATCATTGTGGCCATTTTCTCTTTAATGGCCTCCATGTCGGCCTTCATCTTCTCTTGCACCTTCTCTGCTTCACCCATTACTCTAGCTCTAGTACGAGTTCGGTAAGGGTGCCGTAAAGTGTGTCCTTTTCTTTTTGATAAGTTCATTTTATTTTATTTTATTTTATTTTTCAAGGAAAGAATGCAATGAGCAATGCAACCAATGAAAAGCATGGATGCATGCGAATGATGTACAGTCGAAGTATTGCGAATTTTTACGCAGGATATGGGGTTGAATCAATTTAGATTTTCAACATGGTCCATGACATCTTTGTCAAGGTGAAACTGGAAGTAACAAGGACATCAATAATCCTAAATATGTTTGGCAGTAGACGAAGCAGTGATGTGACTCGATTCATCTTTTGCCCCAATTTTGCAAGACGGTTACTTCCATATTTCAACTTGACTTGATGAACCTTTTTGTAAAAGCGTGAGCTTGGTTCAACCCTATAATCCAAGGAATGGCAATTCTGATCGCCAATACTTCAACAACATCTCATAGGGATGAATGACTCGGGCATACTTTAAGCTTATGCACGGAAAATGTAATTATGAAATTGAGATGCCCGAAGAAACACCATTTCCTAGTTAACCATGCATTAGGTACCATGTTCAATTATTTTGTTTTTTAAGTGAAACGGGTTTATGATCCCAACATGGTTGGCTCGTGGTGCCTAACACATGAAACTAAGAATGTAGTGTGAAGTTTCACGCTTCCCCCTTTTTTGTTTTTGTTTTGTAGAGGAAAACGCAAGGATGAGCAAACATGAAAACAAATGGTATGCAATTTTGCAGATCAAAAAGTTTGTTGAACGCATATGCATGATGATGCCATGACTCATGCAAAATGTGAGGCTGGAATATGATAACGGACAAATGCAGGATATGTCCATTATGATGTTATGAAGAGATGCTTATGCGATGCATGATATGAATGCATTTTACGGACACGAGAGCCCGGAAAATTATCTCTTCTTACTTGTGCATTTGGGGGCGCAGTGCCCCATGTGTACAATTAAGAAGGTGATATGGACCTTCCGGCTTCCCGTGACAAAGGACGAGACCAACATACAATGCATGCTAGGGATAAAATGCGGGAGTGACTTGATTCGCACTGATTTTTGGAGTAAAAACGTGGGATAAACTCATTTTTTTCAAAAAGTTATAACTAGTCAAGATCTGAGCGACAATACAAACTTCCTAGCGGTTTCTAATCATATGGTCCATTAAGTCTATCATATGCTGACAATAGCTGAGAAGTCTGTGGATCTTCTTGGGGGCGAAGTAGGTGTCCGCCATTGCTTTGGCCTTGGCTAGCAATCGGGGAAGTTCTTGACTCCTGTTCAAAGTAAGAGCAAATCGGTCCGTCCACATTGTTGCCTCTTGGTGCCATGAATCAATTACCCTCTCCCTTGCTTCGCTTTCTGCTGATATCTTGGCGTACTCATCCTCTAGCCTTTGCTCGTGAGTCGCCGCTAGATTTAGCTTCTCTTTGCACTCATCGATGATGGCCCACATATTCCCTTCAGTCTCGCTTAACTGTTGGGACAAATTTCTTTTCGACCTAAGGTAAGCCTTTAGCTCGTCCTTCAAGATCATGCCTTTGACCCGTGATGATTCCTTTCACCTCTTCGGAGTTTGAGCTTACTATTGCTGCCCTATAAAGCCCCTCAAAACTTTGCTGGCACGTGTTCTTCCTTTTGGGCCTTCTTGGTTTCTCGTTCCAAGGCATCAGCGGTGGCCATATTGACGTCCCTTAGTTCATCATACTCTTTTCAGACTTTGATGGCTATGGACTTGAACTTCTCTTCGACTACTCGGGCTCTTTCAAGCTCTGCCTTTAGGGCTTGTACCTCATCACTTTCTTCCGAAGCTTTAACCTCATCGTCCCTCACAGTCTTTAGATTTGGGAGCCAATCCAATCCTTGTGTTCGGACTCTCAGCCACTTATGATAGCCGCCGATGATCCCATTACTGCTTCCCCTAAGCTCTCTGTCCTTTCTTCACGCCGCATCCCATGCCTTGCGAACTCCTTGGAGTACCCTCGCGTTGTGGTCACTAAAACCCCGTGCGATGAAAGGCGTGATGCTTTCGTCTAATGGCGCTCCTCTCATGGGGTAGCCAAGCTGTCTTATGGCGAGAACGGGATTATAATTAATACAACCCCTTGTTCCCCTCAAGGGAACATTTGGACATCCTTCGCATGAAGATAGAATCCTGATTCTTCCTTCCTTCTAGCGAGGGAACAAATTAACAGACGCCCCTCCATGCTAGCCAAGAGTTGGTCCCAATTCGCCTTTCCTTTTTCGATGCACGAGCGGTGACCTTGTAGCGGATAGACGGGCCTACCTTCTTGGAGAAAAAGGTGTGAAACTAACCACACATAGAGAGCCAGTGCACAACAAACAATTCTTGCGCTGCTCTTTTCACATCCCCGGTCGAACGTGTCATATAGGTCGGCTAGCATAGCGACAACCGGGCTTTCCTTGTGGTTATGATAGGCGAGAAAAGCGTCGATCGCTGCCAGGTCCACCAACCCATCCACATTCGAAAAGAGGACTCCCTTGAAAATCAACAGTGTGAGAATATCTATGAATGGGGTCCACTCGCCTTTATCTGCCAAGATTCTTGCTTTTACCTCCAAATATTTTCTCGGTATTCCGACCACCCCATTTTCGACTTGCCTTTGGCGGTCTAATTCCTGCGCCGAGATTTGGACTTTTTTAGAAATTCTGGCCAATGAGGATAAAACCCTGAGAAGAGGTATGGTTTCCTTCCCCCTAGAGGACATCCTAGGATCTCTTCAAATTCTTCCACCATTAGTGATAGCTGGAAGTCCCCAAAGATGAAGCACCTCAACGGCTGATCATAATACTGGGCGAGGGAGGCAATTGGTTCCATGGAGACTTCTACCCTAGCTAGGTCCCAAATGCTTACCATAGGCTTTGCGGAAGGCTTGCCGTTGAAGTTGACCCATTAATTGCCCCAACTTTCGTAAACTGGTGACCTCTAAGCTCTTGATTTTGACTTGATAAAACCTCTTTTTAAGCGAAGGCTTTTGACTTGATCCCATGTTTTACTAAAGTGAAATAAAATCTAGTGCGAAACAAAACTCCTACATCTATCATGGGTGGAATGGATGAATGCATGAAGAAATGCATATGACACAGATGCAATTTACGAATACGGGAGCCCGAGAAATTGTTTCCTTCTTGGATACAACGTTTGGGCAGCATGGCACCCAACATATGTTTTTTAAGAAGGCGACACGGACCTTCCGTCGGTTTGCTAAAGTGAGGGGATCAAAGACGAAACCCACGCATGATGCATATGCGAAAGGCACAACACGGGGATGTACATAGTACGACAATATTCACTGAACATAAGCAAACGGGTATATGATACTTATGCATGGCAGTGTGAAAAATGGCACGCAGCGTGTTTGCTCCGTGCCCCTATTTAAGGGACCTATAAGGGAGAGAACTAACTAGGCTTTTAGCAATAATCCCCAAGGTAGTCATATCTCTCTTGATGGTTTCTAGAGGTATCATCCCCTTTGAAGAACATATTGCAGCAGTAGGGACTACTAGCAACAATAAGTTTTCAAAGAGAAAAGCTCTAGATGAGGGTTCACTGTAATCAAGCAAGTCGGAGACCTAGCATGATCACAGATTCACCTCCACTCCTTATGTTCCCATGAACCCGGGTATAGGGCCCTTTTTCACTCACAGTGTGTGCAAATAGTGTTAGTGTTTGTGTGCATCAAATGAATAAATATTTACCTCATGCATACATTCTAAAACACACTAAAAGCAACAAATAGTTTATATACACAAGAACATAAAACAAATAAAGGGAAACCAACAAAGGAGAAAGTCATGATAAAACATTGCACAAGATTAAATGGCCTAACTCTCTAAAAAACAGTCCCCAGTGGAGTCGCCAACTGTCGCAACCTACCCTTCGGCGGGAGGGCGACGCGTGACTCGCGGGATGCGTGCTCCACGAAAGGAATACGCGCGGAGTCGCCACCAACGTTTATTTGAGGAAAACGTCGGAAAAACCGGAAAAGACGCGATCTACGAACTTTTAAGTGAAAGGTTCGGGAGTTGTATTTACGCACGGGGAAGGTATTAGCACCCCACATGTCCGCCCCAAGGGACGGCAGCCTTTAATCGAATGTGCAAACATGACTTTGATTTTTTATATTCCCTTTTTATGTCTCTATATCCTTTATACCCTTTTTATATTTTCTCTTTTTGTGGTCGACAAGGGTGTTTCCCTTTGCTCCTACGTATTCCTCAATTTGGGATGAGAAAATCAGACCTACGTAGTTCTTTTGGAACAAAGTGTTTGGTTAAGTTGTTTTTTGTCTTTTCTTGCAAAATATGTTTTTATTGAACAAAAGGTCATTTAAGGTGTTGAACCATTAACGGTCTTTTGATTTTGAAAGGGGAGAAACGTTAAGGCTTTGGACCATTTAACGATCTCTTGTTTTTGAAAGGAGAGAAACGTTAAGGCATTGGACCATTAACGATCTCTTGTTTTTGAAAGGAGAGAAACGTTAAGGCATTGGACCATTAACGATCTCTTGGGGTGGTCGACAAAAGCGGGGCTTTTGCTCCTACGTATCCTCAATGAGGAACTCAGACCTACGTAGTTCTTTCAAAAGCGGTAAAGTTACATGTTGATTTTATGCTTTTGAACGGTCCATGTTAACCGATAAAAGCAAAGAGGACCGTTTAAGGCGTTGGACCTTAAAACGGTTTTTTAGTGATTTTCGGACAAAACTTGATTTGTGAGTCTATTTTAGTCTTAGTTTCACTTTGGTTATTAATCAATTCATTCAAGGAAACTTCCAAAGAAAAAACGTCCGATTGATTTTTTTGTTTTATTTTATTCAAAGATATTTTGTTCATTTTATTATTATTTTTCAAGATATTTTGATTATTTTATTATTATTTTACTTTTTTTTGTTTAACCGAGGTTATAGCGTGAACAATCGGTTAGATTTCATTTTAAAAGTGATTAAATGAGATTACAACACAAATGATCGGTTGAAATTCATTTTATCATTTATTAGGTGAGAAAACGGCTTAAATAAACGGTAAAAGCGCGTTAAAGACGGAAGAAAAGAAATCGAAAATGAACGAAATAAAGAGGAAAGCTTAAAAAAACAAGAAATGAATTAAAAGTCTCGGATTCGAAAACTTACCCGTTGAAGAACGAAGAACGGATGAAGAACGATGAAGAACGGACGAACACCTTCACGGATTTGCTTACGGAAACATCTCGGAAGCGTTACGGAAGCACCTCGGCTTGGATTTTCTTCACGGAAACAATTTTTTTCACCCAAAACAGCTGAAATACATAGCCAGGGGGCTGAGGGATCCTTAGAACAGCCCCCTTTAGCCTTTTTATAGGAAAAAGGGGGAGGAGGTTGCCGCCCAGCTCGCCCAGGCGACCTTAGCTCGCCCAGGCGAGCTGGGTTGCTTCCTCCAGAAGCAACCCAGCTTCAAAAAACGTTCTGGAAGGCCCAATTCAAAATTTCGAAATTGCTATTTGCACCCCCCCAATTTTGATAAGTTCACCCCCCCTCTTTCGTAATTTACGGAAAAGTTACGGAAGCATATAGGACTTGATTTTCTTCTTTTTTTCTCTTCCGTCTCACCCGTATTAAGTTAATTATGCTTATTTAGAGTTATGGGAATTTTACGGAAGCATTACGGGTGTCCCGGAAGCCCCGAAATCCCATTTTTCAACAAAACCGGGGGTGTGGTGGCCATCTAGCTCGCCCAGGTGAGCTAGGTTACTTCAACCTTAAGCAAGAAATTGCCCAGAAACCTCTAGAAGGGTCCAGATTCAAAAATTACTGTTTGCACCCCCCATTTTACTAAATACACCCCCCTTTGGCTTTTTTTGGTGATTCTTTTTTCGTAAAGTTACGGAAACTTACGAATCTCGTAACGATACTTGTTTTCTTTCCGTAATGTTACGGAACCTTGCGGATTACATAATCATCCCCTTTTTGACTTACGGAATGTTACGGAACCTCACTTAATTATGCAACGATGCTTCCATTTGATTTCCGGTGTGTCACGGAAACTTACGGATTGTGCATCAATATTTTTTTTGGTTTTTCGGCATGTCTTGGAATTTCACAAATTGCCTAATGATGGATGCCAAGCACCTCACAAGGACCAAAGAAAGGTCGCATGTCATCAAGCAAAGGTCCCCGGACGAAATTAGGGTATGACAGGCCCTCCAGAAGATTCCTCCAGAAGGCTGTTGCTTCTGGAGGAAGCAACCTGGCTCGCCTGGGCGAGCTAAGCTCGCCTGGGCGAGCTGGGCGGCAACCACCTCCCCTATTTTGCTATAAATAGGGGAGGAAGTGAAGAAGAAAAGGGTTCAGCCCCTTAGGAACTTCTCTCTCTTTCGAATTTGCTTGGAAAAATTGTTTCGGTGAAGAAAATCTAAGCCGAGGCGCTTCCGAAACGTTTCCGTAACGTTTTCCGTGAAGAATTTCGCAAAGGTTTCAACCGTTCTTCGACGTTCTTCATTCGTTCTTCATCGTTCTTCGATCTTCAACGGGTAAGTACCTCGAACCAAGCTTTTCGATTCATTCTATATACCCGTAGTGGTCCCCATTGTGTTTCGTGCATTTTTATTCTCGTTTTGTTTACTTTTTATACCCCCTGTTGACGTGCTTAAGCCATTTTACTTAAGTCATTTCTCGCTTAACTTAAAAATAAAATCAATTTCCACCGAACGTTTGAATTGTATTATCCGCTAACTTCGGTTAAAATAAATTCCGACCGTTCGGTCGTGCCGTAACCACGTTGGAAATAAAAAAAGAGGTAAAATAATATAATAATAAAAAAAAACATCTTTTAGCAAAATAAAGCGGAAAATCAATCGGATGTCTTCTCTTTGGTTTTTCTCATTCTTAATCGAATTGATTAATAACTAAAGTGAAACTAAGGCTAAAATCAACTCGCCTAGTCAAGCTCGTCCACAAAAATAGGCTTTTGAAGTTTTTCATTTCAATTCCTCACTAAGTAAAATGGATCATTTTTAAGGTCCAACGCCTTAAAATGATCACCACTTAAGTAAGAAAGAATCACTTGATAAAGAAAGAACTACGTAGGTCTGATTTTCTCATCGCAAATTGAGGAATACGTAGGAGCAAAGGGAAACACCCTTGTCGACCACAAAAAAGGAAAAATATAAAAAGGGTATAAAGGATATAAGGACATAAAAGGGAACATAAAAATCAAAGTCATGTTTTTCACATTCGATTAAAGGCTGCCGTCCCTTGGGACGGACGTGTGGGGTGCTAATACCTTCCCCGTGCATAAATACAACTCCCGAACCTTTTCATTTAAAAGTTCGTAGATCGCGTCTTTTCCGGTTTTTCCGACGTTTTCCTCAAATAAGCGTTGGTGGCGACTCCGCGCGTATTCCTTTCGTGGAACACGCATCCCGCGAGTCTCGCGTCGCCCTCCCGCCGAAGGGTAGGTTGCGACAGTTGGCGACTCTGCTGGGGACTGTTTTTAGAGAGTTAGGCCATTTAATCTTGTGCAATGTTTTACCGTGACTTATCCCTTCGTTGGTTTCCCTTCATTATGTTCTTATGTATATAAACTCTTTGTTGCTTTTAGTGCGTGGGAACATAAGGAGTGGAGGTGAATCTGTGATCATGCTAGGTCTCCGACTTGCTTGATTACAGTGAACCCTCATCTAGAGCTTTTCTCTTTGAAAACTTATTGTTGCTAGTAGTCCCTACTGCTACAATATGTTCTTCAAAGAGGATAATACCTCTAGAAACCATCAAGAGAGATATGACTACCTTGGGGGTTATCACTAAATGCCTAGTTAGTTCTCTCCCTTATAGGTCCCTTAAATAGGGGCACGAGCAAACATGCTGCGTGCCATTTTTCACACTGCCATGCATAAGTATCATATACCCTTTTGCTTATGTTCAGTGAATATTGTCATACTGTGTACATTCCCGCATTGTGTCTTTTGCATAGGCATCGCATATGGGTTCTGTCTTGATCCCTTTTGTAAACAAACCAACGGAGGGTCCGTGTCGCCTTCTTAAAAACGTACGTTGGGGCACTTTGCTACCCCTAGGCGTTGTGTCTAAGAAGGGGACGAATTCCCCGGACCCCCGCATTCCTAGATTGCATCTGTGTTATGTGCATTCCTTCATGCATTCATCCATTCCACCCATGAGATATCGGAATTTTGATTTGCACCAGCTTTTGTCTCACTTTAGCAAGCATGGGAACAAATCAAACTGGCAAGAGGTTCTACCAAGTCAAGGTTAAAAGCTTAGATACCACCAGCATCAAGGAATTAGGGCGGTTGATGGAACCTCTCCAAATGCAAGCTTTCCGCAAGACTTACGGAAAGATCTTAGAGTTGACCTTAGCAGAGGTATCCATAGAAGCCATTGCATCACTCACCCAATACTACGACCAGCCTTTGAGATGCTTCACATTCGGAGATTTCCAATTAGTACCAACCATTGAAGAATTTGAGGAAATTCTAGGATGTCCTCTCAGGGGAAGAAAACCATATCTTTCATCCGGGTGTCTCCCCTCTTTGAGCAGAATTGCAACTGTGGTCAAGGATTCAGCAAGAAGTTTGGACCGCATAAAACAGACTCGGAACGGCATAGCGGGCCTACCACGGGGGTACCTAGAAGACAAGGCGAGGGGTATGGCCCATCAAGGAGATTGGGTCCCGTTTATGGATGTGTTAGCTTTGCTAATTTTTGGGATCGTCCTCTTTCCAAACGTGGATGGTTTGGTGGACCTAGCAGCAATCGACGCTTTCCTTGCATACCACCATAGCAAGGAAAGTCCGGTGGTAGCTGTCTTGGCAGATCTGTTTGACACATTTAACCGAAGATGCGAAAAGAGTAGCGCACGGATCATCTGTTGCTTGCCCGCCCTCTGTGTTTGGTTGGTTTCGCACTTGTTCCAACAAGACACAAGACATCCATGTCCGCTCCTGAGCCATCGCTCGTGTACTGAAAAGAGGAGAATAGATTGGGACCAGCTTTTGGCCGGGATAGGAGGTAGAACAATCAGTTGGTTCCCCCGATGGAAGGAAGGAAAAAAAGGAGTCCTTTTCTCATGTGGAGGATACCCAAACATTCCGCTGGTAGGAACGAGGGGTTGTATTAACTACAATCCCGCGCTCGCTATAAGACAACTAGGGTACCCCATGAGGGGAGCACCGACGGAAGAAAGCATGTCTCCTTTCCTTGTGAGGGATTTCGGCGCACAAAAATCCAAGACTATACAAAGAATCCATAAGGCATGGGAAACCCCGTTAAGGAAAGATCAAGAACTTAGAGGCATTCGTAATGGCATCATTGGTGGCTACCATGAATGGCTGAAAGTTCATGTACGAGGTTTAGATTGGCTCGCCAAGTTAAAAGTCGTCAGCGAAGAGAGTTTTGAAGCACCGGAAGAGGACGAAGAAGTCCAAGCTCTCAAAAGCGAGTTAGGAAAGGCGAAAATTGCCAAGGAGAAGTTCAAGTTGGCCGCAACACACATTCGGAAGGAGTGTGCCGGGTTACGGGAAGAGAATGCAATTACCGCAAGAGCCCTTGAACAAGAGACCAAGAGGGCTCGCAAGGAAGAGTATGGCTGGAATAAATTTCGCGGAGCTCTATGGGGTAGCAATAGTGAACTCAAGCTACGAAGGGAAGAGAGGGACCAGTCGCGAGCACATAGCATGGTTCTGAAAGAGGAGTTAGTTGCTTGTTCAAGGTCCAAAAGAAGCTTGTCTCAGCGTTTATGCGAGACGGAGACCAACATGCTAGCTATCATCGCCAAGTACCAAGAAGAGTTAGGTCTAGCCACGGCCCACGAGCATAGAATCGCGGATGAGTATGCTCAAGTATACGCGGAAAAAGAGGCTAGAGGAAGGGTGATCGACTCTTTACACCAAGAGGCAACCATGTGGATGGATCGGTTTGCTCTTACCTTGAACGGGAGTCAAGAACTTCCCCGCTTGTTAGCCAAGGCCAAGGCGATGGCAGACACCTACTCCGCCCCCGAAGAGATTCATGGGCTTCTCGGCTATTGTCAGCATATGATAGACTTAATGGCCCACATAATTAGAAATCGTTAGGAAACTTGTATGGTCTCTCAGACCTTGACTAGATACGACTTTCTTTTTGAAATAAAATGAGTTGGTCCCATGTTTCTACTCCAAAAAGCTTGTGCAAATCAAATCATTCCTACGTTTCATCTCTAGCATGCATTTTTTTCTTTACCCACTCCTCACATTTGGTTTTTTAGGGAAAAACACCATAACTAAACGCGCCACAAGGCATCCCTATCGCACCAGATCCAAATCTAGAACGATGGGTGATCAAGAGGAGACACAGGAACAGATGAAAGCCGACATGTCGGCTCTGAAAGAACAAATGGCCTCCATGATGGAGGCCATGTTAAGTATGAAGCAGCTCGTAGAGAAGAACGCGGCCACCGCTGCTGCTGTCAATTCGGCTGCCGAAGCAGACCCGACTCTCTTGGCAACTGCGCACCATCCTCCCTCAAACATAGTAGGACGGGGAAGGGGCACATTGGGTCACGATGGCAGCCCTCACCTGGGATACAACCGAGCGGCTTACCCTTATGGATTGCCGCCCAACTACTCACCACCCGTCTTGCAAGAAGATGCGGGCCACATTGCTTCTCCCGTCCTTGAAAGAGAGCCTCCTCAACAGCCCGACGAAATCCACAAAGACCCTCAAGACTATGCTCGAAGGGATGTCGAGTTCTATCCCCCGATCCCCGAAGGGCCGGCACCAGGATCGCGGCACCACCAATAGTTTTGTCCACGGAAGGACCGCCCCCAGCAACTGAAGAAAGGAGGAAGCTCGATCTCCTTGAGGAAAGATTGAGGGCCGTGGAAGGATTTGGGGACTATCCGTTCGCAGACATGACGAATCTTTGCTTAGTACCCGATGTTGTTATTCCCCCGAAGTTCAAAGTGCCGGACTTCGACAAGTATAAAGGGACGACTTGTCCCAAAAACCATCTCAAGATGTACTGCTGTAAGATGGGCGCCCACTCTAAGGATGAGAAGCTATTAATACACTTCTTTCAAGATAGCTTGGCCGGAGCCGTGGTAGTGTGGTACACTAATTTGGAAGCTTCCCGTATCCGTACTTGGAAGGATCTGATTACTGCCTTCCTAAGGCAGTATCAGTACAATTCTGATATGGCTCCCGATCGCACTCAACTGCAGAATATATTCAAGAAAGAGGGTGAAACCTTTAAAGAATATGTGCAGCGGTGGAGGGATTTGGCGGCACAAGTAGCTCCTCCCATGGTTGAGAGAGAGATGATCACCATGATGGTAGACACTCTGCCAGTGTTCTACTATGAGAAGCTAGTAGGTTACATGCCGTCCAGCTTTGCGGATCTAGTATTTGCCGGGGAAAGAATCGAGGTAGGATTGAAAAGAGGAAAGTTTGATTATGTTTCCTCCACAAATGCGAATGCCAAAAGAATCGGGGCAACAGGGGCAAAAAGGAAGGAAGGAGATGCCCATGCCGTCTCTTCAACACCCGCGTGGGTCAAACCCTAGCAAACACCTCCTGGTACCCATCAGTACGCGCAACATCACCCGAGCTTCTCGGCTCATACCGGGAACGCCTCTAGTTCAACACCCGTGCAGCCTAAGGCACCCACCCAGAGGGAAGCTCCCCAAATTCCAACTCCGAACACGACTCGACCGGCCGGTAATTCCAACACGACAAGGAACTTCCCTCCGAGGCCATTTCCGGAATTCACCCCACTCCTAATGATGTACGAAGATCTTTTGCCATCCCTCATCGCCAATCATTTGGCCGTGGTAACTCCCGGAAAGGTCCTCGAACCCCCTTTCCTGAAGTGGTATGACCCTAACGCAACCTGCAAGTACCATGGGGGTGTCCCGGGGCATTCCGTTGAAAAATGCTTGGCCCTTAAATACAAAGTCCAACATTTAATGGATGCTGGATGGCTGACTTTCCAAGAGGATCGTCCCAATGTGAGAACCAACCCGCTCGCCAATCATGGAGGGGGAGCGGTTAATGCCGTTGAGTCTGATAGGCCGCACAGGTCTAAACCTTTAAGGGATGTGGCAACCCCTAGGAGGTTTATCTTTGAGGCCCTACAAAAAGGAGGTGTGATTCCCCATAGTGGGTGTAAGGAGGATTCCTGTTTGCTACATTCCGGCGAGCTGCATGACATGGAGACGTGTTTGGGAGTAGAGGAGTTGTTACAGCGGATGATAGATCAAGGTCGACTGGAAGTCGGCAGTGAAGGAAAAGAAGAGCAGCATATATGCATGCAGTCCACGGATGGGAGCAGTGTTGCGAAGTCCAAACCCTTGGTGATATGCTTCACCAAAAGCGTAGCTTCGCAAAAGCCCGGACACCCCTTAGTAGCCAAACCTGTTCCTTTCCCATACCAAAGTAGCCACACAGTACCATGGAGATATACACCTCCGAGGGAGAAGGAAGAAGAAGCCATCGACGACAGCTCGTTGTCAGCTAAAGTAACAAATATCACGGGATTGAGTGGTGTGACCCGTAGTGGTCGTGTGTTCGTGCCTCCGGACCTACCAGTCCAACCCGCGGACGTCAAGGGAAAAGGAAAAGTGGTGGAGGAACAAGATGGCGAAGCACCCCACGCTTCGAATAAAGATATTCCGGCAAAGGGCCTCCCGGAGAAAAAGGATGGTAAAAAGGAGGTGTCGCTAGAGGAAGCCAGTGAGTTCCTCCGGATAATTCAGCAGAGCAAATTCAAGGTTATCGAACAGCTCAACAAAACCTCGGCCAGGGTCTCGCTGTTGGAGTTACTTATGAGCTCAGAGCCTCATCGGGCTCTGCTAGTAAAAGTTCTGAACGAGGCCCATGTGGCCCAAGATATCTCGGTAGAAGGTTTCGGAGGGCTGGTCAACAATATCACTGCCAACAACTATCTTGCCTTCGCTGAAGAAGAAATCCCTGCCGAGGGGATAGGGCATAATAAGGCTTTACACGTATCAGTCAAGTGTATGGACCATATCGTAGCCAAGGTGCTCATCGATAATGGTTCCAGTTTAAACATGATGCCAAAGAGCACTTTGGAGAAATTACCATTCAATGCTTCCCACTTAAAGCCCAGCTCAATGGTGGTTCGTGCCTTCGATGGCACTCGCCGAGAGGTTAGGGGAGAGACCGATCTCCCAGTACAAATAGGCCCTCACACCTGTCAAGTCACCTTCCAAATAATGGATATTAACCCCCCTTACAGCTGTCTGTTGGGGCGCCCTTGGATCCACTCAGTGGGAGTTGTGCCCTCTACACTCCACCAAAAGTTAAAATTCGTAGTGGAGGGGCACTTGGTCATCGTGTTAGGCGAGGAAGACATCTTGGTAAGCTGCCCATCCTCTATGCCTTATGTGGAAGCCGCAGAAGAATCGTTAGAAACCGCTTTCCAGTCTTTTGAGGTGGTCAGCATTTCCTCCGTGGACTCCTTCTCTGGGCAGCCTTGTCTGTCCGATGCAGCAGTAATGATGGCCCGAGTTATGCTGGGGAACGGTTATGAACCCAGAATGGGTTTAGGCAAAGACAACGGCGGCATAACTAGCCTGATAAATGCCCAAGGAAATCGTGGGAAGTATGGTTTAGGCTATAAGCCCACTCAGGCGGACATGAAAAGAAGCATCGCGGGAAGGAAGAGCAGTGGTCAAAGCTCGCATGGGAGACAAGAAAGTGAAGGAAGCCCGCCCTGCCACATAAGTAGAAGCTTTATAAGCGCGGTGTCATACCCTAATTTCGTCCGGGGACCTTTGCTTGATGACATGCGACCTTTCTTTGGTCCTTGTGAGGTGCTTGGCACCCATCATTAGGCAATTTGTGAAATTCCAGGACATGCCGGAAAACCAAAAAATATTGATGCACAATCCGTAAGTTTCCGTGACACACCGGAAATCAAATGGAAGCATCGTTGCATAATTAAGTGAGATTCCGTAACATTCCATAAGTCAAAAAGGGGATGATTATGTAATCCGCAAGGTTCCGTAACATTACGGAAAGAAAACAAGTATCGTTACGAGATTCGTAAGTTTCCGTAACTTTACGAAAAAAGAATCACCAAAAAAGGTAAGGGGGGTGAACTTATCAAGATAGGGGTGTAAATAGCAATTCAAATCTAGGCCCTTCCAGAACATTTTGGAAGTTGGGTTGCTTAAGGAGGAAGCAACTGGGCGGCAAGCTCCTCCACGTTTTTGAAAAATGGTTTTCGGGGCTTCCGCGGCTTCCGTAATACTTCCGTAAAATTTCCGAAAACCTTGGGTAAGCATATTCCACTTAACATTGGTAAAAGGGAAAAGAAAAAAGATGAAAATCAAATTCGAAAACAGTTCCGTAAGGCTTCCGTAACTTTTCCGTAAAATACGAAAAGGGGGGTGAACTTAGTAATTCGGGTGCACTTAGAAATCTTCTTCATTAAGTCTTTGGGCGGCAAGCACCTCCTTTTTTTTCTATAAATAGGGGAGGGGGGAGCTGTTTCAAAATGTTCAAGACCCCTTTGGCTATGCATTTCGGCTATTTTGGGCAAAAAACACGTTTTCGTGAAGAAAAATCGAGTCGAAGTGCTTCTGTAACGCTTCCGTAAGCGATTCTGTGGAAATTCTTCATCGTTCTTCGTCGTTCTTCATCCGTTCTTCGTTCGTTCTTCGTTCTTCAACGGGTAAGTTTTCGAATCCGAGACTTTCAATTCATTTCTTGTTTTGTGTACTTTCACTTTAATTTCGTTTACTTTCAGTTTTCTTTTCTTCCCTTTTGACGTGCTTAAGCCATTTATTTAAGTCATTTCTCGCTTAATCTAAAAATAAAATAAATTTCCACCGATCGTTTGAATTGTATCATCCGTTAATTTTGGTTAAAATGAATTCCGACCGTTCGGTCGTGCCGTAACCACGTTGGAAATCAAAAAAAGAGGTAAAATAATAATATAATAATCAAAAAAATATTTTTTAGTAAAGTAAAGCGAAAAATCAATCGGACGTTTTCTCTTTGGGATTTCTCATTCTTAATCGAATTGATTAATAACCAAAGTGAAACTAAGACTAAAATCAACTCACAAATCAAGTTTTTTTTCCGAAAAATCACTAAAAACCGTTTTAAGGTCCAACGCCTTAAACGGTCCTCTTTGCTTTTATCGGTTAACATGGACCGTTCAAAAGCATAAAATCAACATGTAACTTTACCGCTTTTGCAAGAACTACGTAGGTCTGATTTCCTCATCGCAATTGAGGATACGTAGGAGCAAAAGCCCCGGTTTTGTCGACCACCCCAAGAGATCGTTAATGGTCCAAATGCCTTAACGTTTCTCTCCTTTCAAAAACAAGAGATCGTTAATGGTCCAATGCCTTAACGTTTCTCTCCTTTCAAAATCAAAAGATCATTTAATGGTCCAACACCTTAAATGACCTTTTTGTTCAATCAAAATATATCTTGCAAAAAGATAAAAAACAACTTAACCAAACACTTTGTTCCGAAAGAACTACGTAGGTCTGATTTTCTCATCCCAATTGAGGAATACGTAGGAGCAAAGGGAAACACCCTTGTCGACCACAAAAAAGAAAAAATATAAAAAGGGTATAAAGGATATAAGGACATAAAAGGGAATGTAAAAATCAAAGTCATGTTTGCACATTCGATTAAAGGCTGCCGTCCCTTGGGGCGGACGTGTGGGGTGCCAATACCTTCCCCGTGCGTAAATACAACTCCCGAACCTTTCACTTAAAAGTTCGTAGATCGCGTCTTTTCTGATTTTTCCGACGTTTTCCTCAGATAAACGTTGGTGGCGACTCCGCGCGTATTCCTTTCGTGGAACACGCATCCCGCGAGTCACGCGTCGCCCTCCCACCGAAGGGTAGGTTGCGACAGTTGGCGACTCCACTGGGGACTGTTTTTAGAGAGTTAGGCCATTTAATTTTGTGCAATGTTTTATCGTGACTTACCCCTTTGTTGGTTTCCTTTCATTATGTTCTTGTGTATATAAACTCTTTGTTGCTTTTAGTGCGTTTTAAAATGTATGCATGAAGTAAATATTTATTCATTTGATGCACACGAACACCAACACTATTTGCACACACTGTGAGTGAAAAAGGTCCCTATACCCGGGTTCATGGGAGCATAAGGAGTGGAGGTGAATCTGTGATCATGCTAGGTCTCCGACTTGCTTGATTACAGTGAACCCTCATCTAGAGCTTTTCTCTTTGAAAACATATTGTTGCTAGTAGTCCCTACTGCTGCAGTATGTTCTTCGAAGGGGATGATACCTCTAGAAACCATCAAGAGAGATATGACTACCTTGGGGGTTATCACTAAAAGCCTAGTTAGCTCTCTCCCTTATAGGTCCCTTAAATAGGGGCACGGAGCAAACACGCTGCGTGCCATTTTTCACACTGCCATGAATAAGTATCATATACCCTTTTGCTTATATTTGTTTGTGAATATTGTCGTACTATGTACATCCCCGTGTTGTGCCTTTCGCATATGCATCATGCGTGGGTTTCGTCTTTGATCCCCTCACTTTAGCAAACTGACGGAGGGTCCGTGTCGCCTTCTTAAAAAACATACGTTGGGTGCCATGCTGCCCAAACGTTGTATCCAAGAAGGAAACAATTTCTCGGGCTCCCGTATTCGTAAATTGCATCTGTGTCATATGCATTTCTTCATGCATTCATCCATTCCACCCATGATAGATGTAGGAGTTTTGTTTCGCACTAGATTTTATTTCACTTTAGTAAAACATGGGATCAAGTCAAAAGCCTTCGCTTAAAAAGAGGTTCTATCAAGTCAAAATCAAGAGCTTAGAGGTCACCAGTTTACGAAAGTTGGGGCAATTAATGGGTCAACTTCAACGGCAAGCCTTCCGCAAAGCCTATGGTAAGATTTGGGACCTAGCTAGGGTAGAAGTCTCCATGGAACCGATTGCATCCCTTTCCTAGTATTATGACCAGCCCCTAAGGTGCTTCACATTCGAGGACTTCCAGCTAGTGACGACTGTGAAAGAGTTTGAAGAAATCCTGGGATGCCTACTGGGAGGAAGGAAGCCATATCTTTTCTCTGGGTTCTATCCCTCCTCGACAAGAGTTGCCAAGGTAGTGAAAATCTCAGCACAAGAGTTGGACCGGGTAAAGCAAAACAGGAATGGGGTAGTCGGAGTACCACGGAAGTGTTTGGAGGAAAGGGCAAAGGCCTTGGAAAATCAAGGCGAATGGGCTTTCTTTTATTGACATCTTGGCGCTTTTGATCTTTGGAGTTGTCCTCTTTCCGAATATGGAAGGGTTAGTGGACCTAGTAGTGATTGACGCTTTCCTCGCCTTTCAGCATGGCAAGGAAAGCCCGGTCGTCGCCATTTTGGCCATGTATGACACGTTCGACCGAGGATGTGAAAAGAGCGGCACAAGAATTGTTTGTTGTGCACTGGCTCTCTATGTGTGGCTGGTTTCACACCCTTTTCTCCAAGAAGGTAGGCCCGTCTATCCGCTACAAGGTCACCGCTCGTGCATCGAAAAAGGAAAGGCGAATTGGGACCAACTCTTGGCTAACATGGAGGGGCGTCTGTTAATTGGTTCCCTCGCTAGAAGGAAGGAAGAATCAGGATTCTATCTTCATGCGAAGGATGTCCAAATGTTCCCTTGATGGAACAAGGGGTTGTATTAATTATAATCCCGTCCTCGCCATAAGACAGCTTGGCTGTCCCATGAGAGGAGTACCATCAGACGAAAGCATCACGCCTTTCATCGCACGAGGTTTCAGTGACCACAACGCGAGGGTACTCCAAGGAGTTCGCAAGGCATGGGATGCGGCGTGAAGAAAGGACAGAGAGCTTAGGGGAAGCAGTAATGGGATCATCGGCGGCTATCATAAGTGGCTGAGAGTCCGAACACAAGGATTGGATTGGCTCCCAAATCTAAAGACTGTGAGAGACGATGAGGTTAAAGCTTCGGAAGAAAGTGATGAGGTACAAGCCCTAAAGGCAGAGCTTGAAAGAGCCTGGGTAGTCGAAGAGAAGTTCAAGTCCATAGCCATCAAAGTCTGAAAAGAGTATGATGAACTAAGGGATGTCAATATGGCCACCGATGAAGCCTTGGAATGAGAAACCAAGAAGGCCCGAAAGGAAGAACACGACCAAAGCAAAGTTTTGAGGGGCTTTATAGGGCAGCAATAGTGAGCTCAAGCTCCGAAGAGGTGAAAGGAATCATCACGGGTCAAAGGCATGATCTTGAAGGACGAGCTAAAGGTCTGCCTTAGGTCGAAAAGAAATTTGTCCCAACAGTTAAGCGAGACTGAAGGGAATATGTGGGCCATCATCGATAAGTGCAAAGAGAAGCTAAATCTAGCGGCGACTCACGAGCAAAGGCTAGAGGATGAGTATGCCAAGATATCAGCAGAAAGGGAAGCAAGGGAAAGGGTAATTGATTCATTGCACCAAGAGACAACAATATGGACGGACCGATTTGCTCTTACTTTGAACAGGAGTCAAGAACTTCCCCCATTGCTAGCCAAGGCCAAAGCAGTGGCGGACACCTACTCCGCCCCCGAGGAGATCCACGGACTTCTCAGCTATTGTCAGCATATGATAGACTTAATGGACCATATGATTAGAAACTGCTAGGAAGTTTGTATTGTCACTCAGATCTTGATTAGTTATAACTTTTTGAAAAAAATGAGTTTATCCCACGTTTTTACTCCAAAAATCAGTGCGAATCAAGTCACTCCCACATTTTATCTATAGCATGCATTGTATGTTGGTCTCGTCCTTTGTCACGGGAAGCCGGAAGGTCCATATCACCTTCTTAATTGTACACATGGGGCACTGCGCCCCCAAATGCGCAAGTAAGAAGAGATAATTTTCCGGGCTCTCGTGTCCGTAAAATGCATTCATATCATGCATCGCATAAGCATCTCTTCATAACATCATAATGAACATATCGTTCCTGCATTTGTCCGTTATCATATTCCAGCCTCACATTTTGCATGAGTCATGGCATCATCATGCATATGCGTTCAACAAACTTTTTGATCTGCAAAATTGCATACCATTTGTTTTCATGTTTGCTCATCCTTGTGTTTTCCTCTACAAAAACAAAAAAGGGGAAGCGTGAAACTTCACACTACATTCTTAGTTGCATGTGTTAGGCACCATGAGCCAACCATGTTGGGATCATAAACCCATTTCTAAAAAAAAAAAACACACAACAGCAAAACAAAATAATTGAACATGGTACCCAATGCATGGTTAACTAGGAAATGGTGTTTCTTCGGGCATCTCAATTTCATAATTACATTTTCCATGCATAGCTTAAAGTATGCCCGAGTCATTCATCCCTATGAGATGTTGTTGAAGTATTGGCGATCAGAATTGCCATTCCTTGGATTATAGGGTTGAACCAAGCTCATGCTTTTATAAAAAGGTTCATCAAGTCAAAATATGGAAGTAACCGTCTTGCAAAATTGGGGCAAAAGATGAATCGAGTCACATCACTGCTTCGTCTACTGCCAAACATATTTAGGATTGTTGATGTCCTTGTTACTTCCAGTTTCACCTTGACAAAGATGTCATGGACCATGTTGAAAATCTAAATTGATTCAACCCCATATCCTGCGTAAAAATTCGCAATCTTCAACTGTACATCATTCGCATACATCCATGCTTTTCATTGGTTGCATTGCTCATTGCATTCTTTCCTTGAAAAATAAAATAAAATAAAATAAAATGAACTTAATCATTGTTATCAAAAAAAAAAAACATGCTTTACGGCGTCCTCACCGAACTTGTGCTAGAGCTAGAGTAATGGGTGAAGTAGAGGAGATACAAGAGAAGATGAAGGCCGACATGGAGGCCATGAAAGAGCAAATGACCACAATGATGGAGGCCATGATGAGCATGAAGAAGATAATGGAAGCCAATGCGGTTATAGTTGCCGCTACTAGCGCTGTCGCTAAGGTGAACCCGATGCTCCCTTCTGGCCTCAAGCAAATGAATCATCCAACCTCAAATATGGTAGGCAAAGATTTGGGAAGTACGGATGACCCCATGATGTGCAAATTCAAAACAAGCACACCTTCCCGCCATATGGTTTGCCTCCCAAACTATACACCACCCAATGTGGTGTACATTCCCAATGAGGATGTCAATAGCTCCACTCCCATACTCATTAAGAGCCAACAACCTCAATCTGATCATGCACATGTCTCTCGACCCATGGAGGAGACACATGAAATTCCCCACCACGATCTAGCCAACTTCGAGCCTTGCCTCGGATATGCTGCTGAAGGGCAATCAGTTGGTGGTATACCCCTGCAAAACACTTTGGAGGGCCCTCAATATCATCCACAACCACAACCCTCACGTTCCACAGCGGTTAAAAACCCTCATGACTATGGCAGGAATGGGAAAGTTGGATCATCTAGAGGAAAGGCTCAGGGCCATTGAAGGAGGTGAAGATTATGCCTTTGCTAACCTAAAAGAGTTGTTCCTAGTACCCAATATCATCACCCCTCCCAAGTTCAAGGTGCTGGACTTTGACAAGTACAAGGGGACTACTTGTCCCAAGAACCATCTAAAGATGTATTGTCAGAAGATGGGGGAATACGCAAAAGATGAGGAATTGTTGATACATTCCTTCCATGAAAGTCTTACTGGGGTAGCTGTTACCTGGTACACTAACTTGGAACCTTCCCGAGTCCATTCTTGGAAGGACCTAATGGTTGCCTTTGTTAGGCAGTATTAGTACAATTTTGATATGGTTCTGGATAGGATGCAACTACAGAACATTTGCAAAAAGGGGGACGGATCTTTCAAAGAACACGCCCAAAAGGTGGAGGGATCTGGCGGCCCAAGTGGTACCCCCAATGATGGAAAGGGAGACGATAATCGTGATGGTAGACACATTATCGATACTCTACTATGAAAAGATGGTGGGCTACGCACCCTCAAAGCTTTGCGGATTTGGTCTTCGCCAGTGAAAGGATCGAAGTGGATCTGAAAAGAGGCAAATTTAATCATCCTGCTTAGACGAATGAGAAAACTGGGGCAAATAAAGAGGGTGAGGATGAGGGAGAAACCCATGCTGTGACTGCCATTCCTATACGGCCAAGTTTCCCACCAAACCCAACAATGTCATTACTCAGTCAATAACAAACCACCTCCTTACCCACCACCCAGTTATCCACAAAGGCCATCCCTAAATCTACCACAAAGTCTGTCTACCGCACTTCCAATGACGAAGACCACCTTTAGCACAAACCAAAAAAAAACACCAACAAAAAGGAATTTTGCAGCAAAAAGCCTGTAGGGTTCACCCCAAATTCCGTTGTCATATGCTAAACTTGATCCCATATCCACTCAATAATTCAATGGTAGCCATAACCCCAACCAAGGTTCCTCAACCTCCATTTTTCTGAGGATACGACTCGAACGCAACGTGTGCTTATCGTGGAGGAGCCCTGGGGCATTCCATTGAGCATTGTATGACCCCGAAGCATAAGGTGCAAGGTCTAATTGATGCGGGCTGGCTGAAATTTGAGGAGAATTGCGTGTAAATCCTGACATTGACAAGAGATGCCTCACATGGGGCAATTTTGAAAGCTGTTGTTAGGTGTCCCTAATGACTCATCAGGGTTTCCAAGTTTATGCCATTATTGTAAACCACAGCTACAATGTTAAATGAAATGGATAAAGTTGATATCTTTGTCCCTCATCCTCTCACAAACGCATGTTTGCTTATTCAACTTTCATCGGAATGTGGGTGCAAGCCATTGGTCTGTTTGCTCAAGCGACCTGCGCTCCTGAGTGTTGACTTCCAAGACTGTTCAATCAGAGATTACTCGTCTTGCACGTTGGTGGGGGTGCCGTAAAAAAACGAGTAAAGTTCAAAACAAACAAGTTTCAAAATAAAATAAAATAAAAGTGTTCAAAAAGAAAAAAAAACATTTGATTGACTGTGCTTTCAAGACGTTCATGTGACCTCATTTTATCATCCTGGAAAGTTTGTCTTTTTAGAGAGAAGTGAGTTATCAAGAATAGGATGTTGGACAAATGGCCTTAGTTACCTTGAGAAGAAGAGGGGATTGAATTAAGATACGAATATTATTCCCCAATTAAACTTTCACTCTCTCTTTTCGGATTAACAATGCACATAGGGATAACCCTTCCCTTGTGTTCAAGAATCCTCTACTACAAGAGACCCATGGTCTCTTAATCCCTTTTCAGAAATAAGAAGAAGAAATCTCTCTTAAAAGGGATAGATTGTACAATGAAGACCAATCAAAATTCATTATTGAATATGCAAGTGGTTGACCAAGGAATCTTTTTGAGAGGATAAGACATTTCAGTTCAGAAAAACTCTTGATCTTTCGAGAGGATAAAACTGTTTGGGCAATGAAAACTCTCTTTAAAACATTTGAATGGCCGTTCATAAAACATTTGAATAGATATGTCTCTTGGAAATTATTTTCTGAAAATCCCCTCTGGTAATCAATTACAAGACTTACGTAATCGATTACAGGTTTTAAAAAATTTGAATAAAAACATTTTTAACTACTGGTAATCGATTACCAGAGAGCAAATCTCAAATTGAAATGATAGAATTCTTTGGTCAAACCTTTGTTTGTTTCAATTTGGAAACTTCTTCCTAAAGATTCTAAAGAGATCAAACTTGATCATATATCTTGATTTTCTCGGATTCTAGTCTTGAATAAAACTTAGAAGCACTTGATCCTTTAGCATCATCAAGACATCAAAACATCTTGCTTCTACATAGGAGTCATTTGACTTAATCCATCAACTGAAAGATCCTTCAACTATTTCTCGTCCTTGGAAAATTCTTTTTGCAAGAATCAACTGCTTCTTTCATTCTTCCTCACTACGAGGTCGTGAAAACAAGACAACACTTGGTACCTCTAAGCCCTACACTGGGGCAACGAAAGGCACCATGCAAAAACCTCAAGCGAACCTAGGGGCAGATTAGAAGTTCTCACCCAATAGGTTCCCTCCTACAAGGTCATGACGAAAGGCAACGATTGGTACCTCAAAGCCTTACACTGGGGCAATGAGGGGCACCGTGCATGAGCCTCAAGTTAACATAGGGGCCGATCAAAAGTTCTCACCCATCGATGTTTTCAACAAAAAAGGGGGGGACAAACCCTAGGATTTCGATGGATTGATTCAACATCAAATGGCTCCATTGCCGTCACTCCAAAATGGTCAAGTGACTAAATAAAAAAGAACATACACTTTGAGGGAGTTCCCGGAGAGATTTGCAAAAGATAGGATAAGGTCGCATGAATTATCACCTCTTTCAAAAGGACAGTCAATCTATGTTTTCCAAAAAAAATCAAATCAAAATCAAAATCACAAAATAGGGAAAGAATGTCATGAACATTGTACAACTTTCCATTACATTGCATTGTTTCATATGAAGTCCGCATTTACCAAATTTCACGACAAAGGTTGCATGCATCTGCATCCCTAAAAATCATGTTAACTGCATAGATTTCCTACATCTAATGTCCAAATCTTGTGGGTTTGGGATGACCGGCCCTCTCGATGAGTCGATCTCTTGCTTTCTCATAAGGATGGACCCTCGGGTACTAGTACCCTGGTCTTTAGAGGACTACACGTCCTCGCCAACAGAGGGCTGCACGCCCTCACCTTGAGAGGACTACACGCCCTCACCTCCAGAGGACTATACATCCTCGCCTTGAGAGGGTTGCACGCCCTCACCTTTAGAGGGCTACGTGTCCTCATTTTCAGTGTGCTCCACATCCGCACCTTAAGAGAATTTAAGGTCCTCTATCCTTAAATGCTTAACCAAGACTTGCACTCCCGGTTAAGGGACCAGTAGTTTCCTTTTAACGGTTCCTGGCCCACCCCCTGATATTGGAGGAGGGCCAACTGTGCGAGCACAACCAGAGAGGGAGGCTATCACACAGCTACTATGCATACCGGGGCAAGATTTCACCCGTGCCATTGCAAAGAGACGAGTGCGGATCATACGCACCAACATGACCACTCTTACACAGATATAGATGACATTGCTACTTAGCAACATTCTGCCCAGCGACCGCAATGCCAATCTCCCCCTACAAAAGTATCAGTTGGTTTGTGTCGTCCCGACATGGGTAAGTATGCATATGGTTCAACTGATTTCTGATACCATCTATTGTTTGCAGGGATCGCACCCACAAAGACACCCAGTGGACCTGAAGAAGTCCAACAGGGCCCTGGGGTTTCCAGCTCTGGTTACGGGCCTCTGTCGGCCCTACAGGGCGCCCGTTCCCCCCAGCAAGTTCATGTCGTCGTGGCATAGTTCTAGGGAGTGCCTGTCGCCCCCAGCAAGGTCATCAGGTCCCCCCTACCAATCGAGCTTTCATCAAGAAGTTCTGCGTCTCCAGGCAGGCGCAGGGTGAAACACCACAGCAGCCTGGCGATGGCCGACAGCGGGCAACAGACGCACCGCCATCACCTCTAGAGTTCACCTCTGCTCATCCACAAAAAGGTTTGAGTATTGCCTACACCACATGGCCGACCAATAGGCGACCAAGTCCAAAGCCAAAGGTAAGCAAAGTACTAGGTCAGTGACCGACAAGTCATAAGGCGTCCAGCTCAAGACGTTAAAGAAGCGCTACTAGGAGGCAACCTAGTACCTTTTAAATTTCTGCCTGCTATTTGATCACTTTTTATAGTAGGACGCACCTAGTTGCTCATGATCCTGGGAATTTAAATAAAACAAGCGCAAGCTCGGAAGGTAGTCATACCTTACAAAACATATATATGTATGTTTAGGTAGTGAAAATACCTTAGATATGCATGTATGTAAACAAAAAAACACTTCACAAAATATATATATGTATGTTTAGGTAGAAAAATACCTTAGATATGCATGTATGTAAACAAAAAACACTTCACAAAATATATATATGTATGTTTAGGTAGAAAGATACCTTAGATATGCATGTATGTAAACAAAAAATACTTCACAAAATATATATGTATGTTTAGGTAGAAAGATACCTTGGATATGCATGTATATAGCAAAAATACCTTACAAAACATATATATGTATGTTTAGGTAGCAAGATACCTTGGATATGCATGTATATAGCAAAATACCTCATGAAAAAAAAAGAGAGGAAAAAAAAAACAAACAAGAAAAAGAAATAAACAAATAAAAAAAAAAGAAGAAAAAAAAGAGAGAAAAAAGAAAAATAAGTTGTCTAGCTGAAAAACCAACATGCTTTTGAAAAGAGATAACTTCCAACTTTTCTTTGAAGAAAAATTCGCTGATCATAGCTAGTTTTTGGAAAAAAAAAATGTGTGTACACCTGAAGGGTGAATGCTGTGAAATTTTCCCGGACACCCAAAATGGACTAGGATGAATGCACAAATTGATAAAAGAACATATTTTGGAAACGTTGGGTTGACTAAAATAGAGGAAATGAATCCTGAGCCCTAGCATCACATGACCATAAAAATTTGACATTTGAGTGTCCGCATAGGTGCATGCATAACCAGTTTTGCATAAAATTTCCAAATCATCATTTTTGCATTTGTGTCATGGAAATAATGTGGGGCATCCCTTTTTATCCTTGAACCAAACCAAACCCTGACATGTATCATGTCTAGCCATTCTACAAGCCTCGAGCCAAAATCCTGACTCACCATAAACCTTACCCTCGGAAGAAAAAAAAAAAAAACAAAAAAAGAAGGAAAGGAAATTTCCAATCAAAGAGAAAGCAAAAAAGGAAGGAAAGGAAATTCCCAATCAAAGAGAAAGCAAAAAAGGAAGGAAAGGAAATTCCCAATCAAAGAGTGGGAGAAAGCAAAAAGGAAAAAAGGAAATTCCCAATCAAAGAGTGGGAGAAAGCAAAAAGAAAAGAAAGAAAATTCCCAACCAAAGAATGGGAGAAAGTAAAAAAGGAAGGAAAGAAAGTTCTTGATCAAAGAAACTAGAAGAAATGTGCAGAAAGGTCTTTTGACCAGACAATATCTGAACAATACAGAATTGTCACCAAATGAACAAAAAGAAGGAAAGGAAACCACGACCTAAAATGGTCTTCTCCTTTTGATTACCAACCAAAATCCCGTGCGCTAGCGACTTTTTCGCCCCGCACTAAACAAAAACAGAAAAAGAAAAAGCCAACAAAAAAAATCAAAAGCCAAAAACACACAAAAGCCGAAAAAAAAACCACCAAAAGAACCCATTCCCAAGGGAAGTCCTATTTGATCCATGATCACGCATGTAATTTTTGATTTGATAGGAAATAATTTGCAAAGTCAAGTCATGACATATCTATGGTTCGGAATTAGGATGAAACACTTACCTGTGCGAGATTGATACACTTTGAGTGGATTTCTTCTATTTTTGTCGAACCCAGTGTTTCCTCTAAATGGTCATTTAGAAACGAAATGCTAACATCCAAAATCTCATTTATGGTTATGGGAGATTTCATCAGCAGACTCTCCTTCCCCGGTAGACGCATTGTTTTTCACTCAAAAAAGCATATGCTGCTCTAAATCAGTTGGAATATTTGTCTCTTTGCTAAAGCATGTTTGCATTTTAGTGGAGAAAACACCGAGACTTTTTCAAGTCTCACAAGTTATCCAGAACTACGTAGGTCTGAGTTCCTCATTGGAGGATACGTAGGAGCAAGAGCCTCGCTTTTGTCGACCATACCGCCTTTTGTTGCCATGACTCAAGAGCTGGTAGCCCGCGGAGACACCTTACGGTTATCCGCACCTCGTCATTCAGTCACCCCAAGTGTGATTGACGAGCAGAGGCCAATATGGTCATCTGCGCCCTTTCCGGAGATGTCAGCATTTTCCGATGGAGACTTTTCAAGTCTCACAAATTATCTAGAACTACGTAGGTCTGAGTTCCTCATTGGAGGATACGTAGGAGCAAGAGCCTTGCTTTTGTCGGCCGCCCCATAATCTTTGTCATACTGACCCTGAGGTCATGTGACATGCACCCTTGTATCATCCAGAGGCGGCGGGCCCGATGATACGCGGAGATACCTTACGGTTATCCGCACCCTTTTGTCATCCAGAGGCGGCGGGCCCGATGACAAGCAGAGACCAAGTTTGGTCATTCTGCACCCTTGTATCATCCAGAGGCGGCGGGCCCGATGATACGCGGAGATACCTTACGGTTATCCGCACCCTTTTGTCATCCAGAGGCGACGGGCCCGATGACAAGCAGAGACCAAATTTGGTCATTCTGCACCCTTGTATCATCCAAAGGCGACGGGCCCGATGATACGCGGAGATACCTTACGGTTATCCGCACCCTTTTGTCATCCAGAGGCGGCGGGCCCGATGACAAGCAGAGACCAAGTTTGGTCATTCTGCACCCTTGTATCATCGAGAGGCGGCGGGCCCGATGATACGCGGAGATACCTTACGGTTATCCGCACCCTTTTGTCATCCAGAGGCGGCGGGCCCGATGACAAGCAGAGACCAAATTTGGTCATTCTGCACCCTTGTATCATCCAGAGGCGGCGGGCCCGATGATACGCGGAGATACCTTACGGTTATCCGCACCCTTTTGTCATCCAGAGGCGGCGGGCCCGATGACAAGCAGAGACCAAGTTTGGTCATTCTGCACCCTTGTATCATCCAGAGGCGGCGGGCCCGATGATACGCGGAGATACCTTACAGTTATCCGCACCCTTTTGTCATCCAGAGGCGGCGGGCCCGATGACAAGCAGAGACCAAGTTTGGTCATTCTGCACCCTTGTATCATCCAGAGGCGGCGGGCCCGATGATACGCGGAGATACCTTACGGTTATCCGCACCCTTGTGTCATCCAGAGGCAGCGGGCCCGATGATACGCGGAAATACCCGAGTGGTTATCCGTATAAACATTCTTTTGCTATCTGTAAGACAGAACGCTTGATAGCATGCAGAGGCTGACATAGTCTTCTGCACCTTTTGTTCCTCCGGGAACAACAAGTCATTTACATGCGGAAATTTCATGGTCGCCCGCGACTCTCGTCAACCGAGAGGAGCGAAATTAGTGTCATACCCTAATTTTCGTCCGGGGATCTTTGCTTGATGACATGCGACCTTTCTTTGGTCCTTGTGAGGTGCTTGGCACCCATCATTAGGCAATTTGTGAAATTCCGGGAACAACAAGTCATTTGCATGTGGAGATTTTACGGTCACCCGCGACTCTCGTCAAATCGAGAGGAACGAAATTAGTGTCTTATCTTTACTTTCCTTTTATCTCCAATAAAAGACAAGTAAAGAGGGGCAACTGTCATACCCTAATTTCGTCCGGGGACCTTTGCTTGATGACATGCGACCTTTCTTTGGTCCTTGTGAGGTGCTTGGCACCCATCATTAGGCAATTTGTGAAATTCCAGGACATGCCGGAAAACCAAAAAATATTGATGCACAATCCGTAAGTTTCCGTGACACACCGGAAATCAAATGGAAGCATCGTTGCATAATTAAGTGAGATTCCGTAACATTCCATAAGTCAAAAAGGGGATGATTATGTAATCCGCAAGGTTCCGTAACATTACGGAAAGAAAACAAGTATCGTTACGAGATTCGTAAGTTTCCGTAACTTTACGAAAAAAGAATCACCAAAAAAGGTAAGGGGGGTGAACTTATCAAGATAGGGGTGTAAATAGCAATTCAAATCTAGGCCCTTCCAGAACATTTTGGAAGTTGGGTTGCTTAAGGAGGAAGCAACTGGGCGGCAAGCTCCTCCACGTTTTTGAAAAATGGTTTTCGGGGCTTCCGCGGCTTCCGTAATACTTCCGTAAAATTTCCGAAAACCTTGGGTAAGCATATTCCACTTAACATTGGTAAAAGGGAAAAGAAAAAAGATGAAAATCAAATTCGAAAACAGTTCCGTAAGGCTTCCGTAACTTTTCCGTAAAATACGAAAAGGGGGGTGAACTTAGTAATTCGGGTGCACTTAGAAATCTTCTTCATTAAGTCTTTGGGCGGCAAGCACCTCCTTTTTTTTCTATAAATAGGGGAGGGGGGAGCTGTTTCAAAATGTTCAAGACCCCTTTGGCTATGCATTTCGGCTATTTTGGGCAAAAAACACGTTTTCGTGAAGAAAAATCGAGTCGAAGTGCTTCTGTAACGCTTCCGTAAGCGATTCTGTGGAAATTCTTCATCGTTCTTCGTCGTTCTTCATCCGTTCTTCGTTCGTTCTTCGTTCTTCAACGGGTAAGTTTTCGAATCCGAGACTTTCAATTCATTTCTTGTTTTGTGTACTTTCACTTTAATTTCGTTTACTTTCAGTTTTCTTTTCTTCCCTTTTGACGTGCTTAAGCCATTTATTTAAGTCATTTCTCGCTTAATCTAAAAATAAAATAAATTTCCACCGATCGTTTGAATTGTATCATCCGTTAATTTTGGTTAAAATGAATTCCGACCGTTCGGTCGTGCCGTAACCACGTTGGAAATCAAAAAAAGAGGTAAAATAATAATATAATAATCAAAAAAATATTTTTTAGTAAAGTAAAGCGAAAAATCAATCGGACGTTTTCTCTTTGGGATTTCTCATTCTTAATCGAATTGATTAATAACCAAAGTGAAACTAAGACTAAAATCAACTCACAAATCAAGTTTTTTTTCCGAAAAATCACTAAAAACCGTTTTAAGGTCCAACGCCTTAAACGGTCCTCTTTGCTTTTATCGGTTAACATGGACCGTTCAAAAGCATAAAATCAACATGTAACTTTACCGCTTTTGCAAGAACTACGTAGGTCTGATTTCCTCATTGCAATTGAGGATACGTAGGAGCAAAAGCCCCGGTTTTGTCGACCACCCCAAGAGATCGTTAATGGTCCAAATGCCTTAACGTTTCTCTCCTTTCAAAAACAAGAGATCGTTAATGGTCCAATGCCTTAACGTTTCTCTCCTTTCAAAATCAAAAGATCATTTAATGGTCCAACACCTTAAATGACCTTTTTGTTCAATCAAAATATATCTTGCAAAAAGATAAAAAACAACTTAACCAAACACTTTGTTCCGAAAGAACTACGTAGGTCTGATTTTCTCATCCCAATTGAGGAATACGTAGGAGCAAAGGGAAACAACCTTGTCGACCACAAAAAGCACATTCGATTAAAGGCTGCCGTCCCTTGGGGCGGACGTGTGGGGTGCCAATACCTTCCCCGTGCGTAAATACAACTCCCGAACCTTTCACTTAAAAGTTCGTAGATCGCGTCTTTTCTGGTTTTTCCGACGTTTTCCTCAAATAAACGTTGGTGGCGACTCCGCGCGTATTCCTTTCGTGGAACACGCATCCCGCGAGTCACGCGTCGCCCTCCCACCGAAGGGTAGGTTGCGACACGCGGGTCTGGGAGACAAAGGTCAAGTGGTCGCGATATACGAAGATGATGTTCCGAGTACATTAGATTTGGTACGACCATGCCCTCCTGATTTCCAGCTGGGAAATTGGCGAGTGGAGGAACGCCCCGGCATTTACGCAACGAGCATAATGTAAACCTTTACGGTTTTAAAAGCTCTATAGTTGGGCCTAGGCTTTAGAGTTTTTCCATTTGTTAAGGCTTTGTGTCTTTTGTTGTTGGTTTTATAATACAAGGATCTTTCTTCATCTGTTCCTACGTCTCTACCCATTCTCATTCATTTGCATGTTTACTTCTTTTTCTGAAACGGCAGATCCGATGACGAGTCCCCCGAAGGTACTAATACCTGGGACCCGCCTATCGACTTCGAGCAAGAAATGAATCAAACGGAAGATGAAGGAAACGAGGATGTGGGACTTCCCCCAGAATTAGAAAGAATGGTCGCCCATGAGGACCAAGAAATGGGGCCTCATCAAGAAGAAACAGAGCTGGTAGACTTTGGCAATGGAAAAAGGGAAGTAAAGATAGGTACAGGTATTACCGCACCTATCCGTGAAGAATTAATAATCCTGCTAAAAGACTACCAAGACATCTTTGCTTGGTCATACCAAGATATGCCCGGTTTGAGTTCTGACATTGTACAGCACCGATTACCTCTAAATCCCGAGTGTCCCCCGGTAAAACAGAAACTGAGAAGGATGAAGCCCGAAACATCCTTGAAGATAAAAGAAGAAGTGAAGAAGCAATTTGACGCTGGATTTTTGGCCGTCGCTCGGTATCCAGAATGGGTTGCCAACATTGTACCGGTTCCTAAGAAAGATGGGAAAGTACGAATGTGTGTGGATTATCGGGACTTGAATCGGGCCAGTCCCAAGGACAATTTTCCTTTACCACACATCGATATCCTCGTAGATAACACGGCCAATTTCGCTTTATTTTCCTTCATGGACGGTTTCTCTGGTTACAATCAGATAAAGATGGCGCCCGAGGATATGGAAAAGACTACTTTCGTCACCCTGTGGGGGACGTTCTGTTACAAGGTAATGTCCTTTGGACTCAAGAATGCCGGGGCAACTTATCAACGGGCCATGGTAGCTTTGTTCCATGATATGATGCATCAAGAGATCGAGGTCTACGTGGACGACATAATTGCTAAATCAAAATCCGAGGAAGAACACCTTGTCAACCTGCAGAAGTTGTTCGAAAGGCTTAAGAAATATCAATTAAGGTTGAACCCCGCTAAGTGTACCTTTGGGGTCAAATCAGGGAAATTGCTTGGTTTCATTGTAAGTCAGAAAGGGATAGAGGTAGACCCCGAAAAGGTGAAGGCTATCCTTGAGATGCCAGAACCGCGTACAGAGAGGCAAGTCCGAGGTTTCCTGGGACGCTTGAATTATATTGCCAGATTCATATCGCAGCTCACCGCCATTTGTGAGCCGTTGTTCAAACTCTTACGCAAAAACCAAACTGATCGTTGGAATGAGGATTGCCAAGAAGCTTTTGGAAGGATCAAAAAGTGCCTTATGAATCCTCCCGTGCTTATGCCACCAGTACCTGGAAGGCCTCTCATTTTGTACATGACAATCTTGGACGAGTCAATGGGGTGTATGATGGGGCAACATGACGAATCCGGGAAGAAAGAGCGTGCTGTTTACTACCTAAGTAAGAAGTTCACGACCTGTGAGATGAATTACTCCTTGCTCGAAAGAACGTGTTGTGCTTTGGTATGGGCATCCCATCGCCTAAGGCAGTACATGCTGAGCCATACTACCTGGTTGATATCCAAAATGGACCCGGTTAAGTACATCTTTGAAAAGCCAGCTCTCATGGGACGAATCGCCCGGTGGCAAGTCCTGCTATCCGAGTTTGATATAGTCTACGTCACCCAAAAGGCGATAAAAGGAAGCGCCTTAGCAGATTATTTGGCTCAACAACCTCTTAACGACTACCAGCCCATGCATCCTGAATTCCCGGATGAGGACATCATGGCCTTGTTTGAGGAAAAATTGGACGAAGATCGGGACAAATGGACCGTATGGTTTGACGGAGCGTCAAACATTTTAGGTCATGGCGTTGGGGCAGTGTTGGTCTCTCCGGACAATCAATGTGTACCTTTCACAGCCAGGCTAGGATTCGACTGCACCAACAACATGGCCGAATATGAAGCATGTGCCCTAGCCGTCCAGGCAGCAATTGACTCCAATGTCAAACTACTCAAGGTGTACGGCGACTCAGCGTTGGTAATCCATCAGCTGAGAGGGGAATGGGAAACTAGAGATCCCAAGCTAATACCCTACAAAGCCTATATCAAGGAATTGGCTAAGACCTTCGATGAGATCTCCTTCCATCATGTTCCCCGCGAGGAAAATCAAATGGCGGATGCACTTGCTACGTTGGCGTCTATGTTCCAGCTAACACCGCACGGGGATCTACCCTACATTGAATTTTGGTGTCGTGGCAAACCCGCGCATTATTGCCAAGTGGAAGAGGAACGGGACGGAAAGCCTTGGTATTTCGACATCAAGCGATATGTCGTAAGCAAAGAATACCCGCCAGAGATTGCCGACAATGATAAAAGGACATTGAGAAGGTTGGCAGTCGGTTTCTTCATGAGCGGAAGCATACTGTATAAGAGAAATCACGACATGACACTCCTGCGGTGTGTGGATGCCAGGGAGGCAAATCACATGATCGAGGAAGTCCATGAGGGCTCGTTTGGAACACACGCCAACGGGCATGCTATGGCCAGGAAGATCCTAAGAGCAGGTTATTACTGGCTTACCATGGAAAGTGATTGTTATGTCCATGTGAGGAAATGCCACAAATGTCAAGCATTCGCAGATAATGTCAATGCTCCACCACATCCTCTGAATGTCATGTCCGCCCCTTGGCCTTTCTCCATGTGGGGAATAGATGTCATCGGAGCCATTGAGCCCAAGGCCTCGAATGGTCATCGCTTCATCCTCGTAGCGATAGATTATTTCACCAAGTGGGTCGAGGCGGCTTCATATACCAATGTCACGAGGAATGTGGTGGTCAGGTTCATTAAGAAAGAGATCATCTGCCGATATGGTTTGCCAAGGAAGATTATCACGGACAACGGCACCAACCTGAATAACAAGATGATGGGAGAAATGTGCGAGGAGTTTAAAATCCAGCATCACAATTCCACACCCTACCGACCAAAGATGAATGGAGCCGTGGAAGCGGCCAATAAGAATATCAAAAAGATTATCCAAAAGATGACCGTGTCATACAAGGATTGGCACGAAATGCTCCCATTCGCGTTACACGGTTACCGAACTTCAGTGCGAACGTCAACTGGGGCAACGCCGTTCTCATTGGTATATGGGATGGAGGCTGTGTTACCGTTTGAGGTAGAAGTCCTGTCATTAAGGATCTTGGCAGAATCCGGATTAAAGGAATCAGAGTGGGCTCAAACGCGCTATGACCAGCTCAACCTCATTGAGGGTAAGCGCTTAACAGCCATGAGTCATGGGCGCGTGTACCAGCAAAGAATGAAGAGTGCATTCGACAAGAAAGTACGCTTGCGCAAGTTCCATGAGGGATACCTTGTGCTAAAGAAAATGTCCCATGCTGTCAAGGACAATCGAGGGAAATGGGCCCCGAACTACGAAGGGCCTTTTGTTGTGAAGAGGGCTTTTTCCGGAGGAGCCCTGGTGCTTACCAACATGGATGGCGAAGAGCTACCTTCACCCGTGAATTCTGATGTCGTCAAACGATATTATGCTTAGAAGCTGTGGCAATTAAGGATGTCGCTGCATGTTCTTTATCTTTATGCGCTTTCTGGATTTCCCCCAGGGATTTCCTGTCTGTTGTATCTCTCGTTACAATCTTTTGAAGAAATGAACGTGGATCCGAGGCTTTAGTCCTCACGTTAGTTTTAAACCTTGCGTTGATTTGTGATCACCTGAGCCCTTCCGCTCAGTTCATGGGATGCCCCAAGCGCTTAATTAGAATTGAACCTGAACCAACTTTCCCTAAAATTTGTTGAGTTTGAAAACATTCATGCATACGCATACGCATACGCATGCATATTGTTGTGGTGAAACAGGGGCAGGATCATCTTGAGCTACCTTCTGGGGTAGAGACAAAACATGAGCAGCAGAAACCAATCAAGGTAAGACAGCGATGCGGTCAAGATTGGCCACACCAGGTTGTTTCTTACTTGCAGGTACACAGGAACGGATGCAAGTGGGGATGGGGTCACGACCGACTGATCGTCGCTCTTTTCTCCACGCTAAGCAAGCGGAAAACGTCGCTGCAAGGCAGCCCCGTATCCTTTGTATTCTCAGTTTTCTTTTACTTTTTGTTTGTTTTAAAAATAAGTAATCAATGCCTAACTCTAACTTAAGTAAGTTCAAGTTAAGCAAGACGCTAAACCATAAGGAAGGAGGGGACATGGTTAATGTTCCTCTCAAAAAAAAAAAAAAATGCAGGTTAGCTCGCCTGGGCGAGCCACCCCTGCACCAAATTATAAGAATGACGAAAGGGGGGACGTTTTTGCATTCAAAAACTTCTTTTCCCCCTTTCAAAAAGCCATACCCATGGGATTGACGAGTTTGCAGCCCTAGGGTCATCATTTTTCGCATTTTTTGATTCCGTTTTGCGCTTTTGTTCATCACCAACAAGTAAGTGTTCCGTCCCTAAGCTTTCTAGCTTTTCATTGGTGTATTTTGATCTCCTTTTGGTGCTCTAAATTGTGGGAATGTGCTTAAATATGTGGGGCAATTTTGGTTTGTTTTCTTGCTTGATTAGGTTGGATTGGGGGTTTGTATGGGATGGCCCTAGGCCTATAATGCATTTTGAAACAATGGGACATGCCACATTGTCCCCGTTCTCTTGTTGTTGATGCCTAAACGCGTGCCCACCAAGTGTTCGGTGAAATGCCTCAATGGCATTAGCGCGTGACTTTTGTAAGGAAACAACCCATGGGGCATTTTGGTTTGCACATATTTTCTATTTTTTGGGACGTGCATTCATTCCTGAAAAAGGCTAGAGTGATTGCCCCACATATATCCTAGGCCTAGGAACCAAAGTTTTTATGCAAAAGAACACAAGAGGAGGTGCATGTTGGGTAAAGTTACCCTTTTTGGCCAGCAATCAACTATGGGCCACGCTACAATATTTTCCCTATGCCTAGATGGTTAGGAATTTTGCTCATCATAAATGTAGGTTTAGAATAGGTAGCAAAATACCTTCGGCAATTTACACTTTGGGTATGGTAGTAAAATACTTGGATGTATGTACATATAATTTTTGGTAATCAAAATGTCTCACAAAAATCTATAAATATGTTGCATGTTATGTAAAGAAAATGCATTACAAAAATACCTTTTAATTTGAATACAATTTTAGTGAGCAAAAGAAAATATACTTGAATTTGCATGCGGCTTTAGAGTATGCATGTATGTGAATTTTTGATAGCCAAAGTGCTTAGAGTATGCATGTATGTGAATTTAGCAAAGGAAATGTGTGTGATGTAGGTAACAAATACTCCTTGGAAGTACATGTAAATAATCTAGGTAACGAAGGTGCCTTGATTGTATATGGGTGCATTTTTCTTAGTTATAAGAATGTCTTGTGTAAGTGAACGTTCGTGAAGAAGTATGCGCATAAGCTTGCTCTAAATTTACATTGATGTTTGTATTTATTGGAGGGAGTTGTATGCCATTTTTGTTTTAAGGGTAGCATTTCTTGGTAAAAACTAACTTTCCAAATGTTTGCCTTCGCAGGAATGGCCCCGAGGAAGCTTGCCTCAAAGAGGTCCAGGAAGGACAAGACGGCCGAAGGAACTAGTTCCGCTCCGGAGTACGACAGTCACCGCTTTAGGAGTGCTGTACACCAGCAGCGCTTCGAGGCCATCAAGGGATGGTCGTTTCTCCGGGAGCGACGCGTCCAGCTCAGGGACGACGAGTATACTGATTTCCAGGAGGAAATAGGGCGCCGGCGGTGGACATCACTGGTTACTCCCATGGCCAAGTTCGATCCAGAAATAGTCCTTGAGTTTTATGCCAATGCTTGGCCAAGAGAGGAGGGCGTGCGTGACATGAGATCCTGGGTAAGGGGTCAGTGGATCCCGTTTGATGCCGACGCTATCGGCCAGCTCCTGGGATATCCGTTGGTGTTGGAAGAGGGCCAGGAATGTGAGTATGGCCAGAGGAGGAACCGGTCTGATGGGTTCGATGAGGAGGCCATCGCCCAGCTGCTATGTATACCAGGGCAGGATTTTGCCCGGACTGCTGCAGGGAGGCGAGTGCGAATCATGCGCACCAACATGACCACCCTGACCCAGATATGGATGACGTTGCTCCTCAGCAACATCCTGCCCAGCGATCATAATTCCGACCTCCCCCTGCCGAAGTGTCAGCTAGTGTACGCCATCCTGGCGCGGATGAGCGTCCATGTGGCTCAGTTAATCGCTGATGCCATTTATATTTTTGCAGGTATGGCGCCTACCAGGCATCCTTTGGATCCAGATAAGTCCAACAGGGCCCTGGGATTTCCCTCGCTGATCACAGGACTCTGCCAGTCATTCAGAGTCCCCGTTGCACCTACCAAGGTAATTCGGCCGCCCATCAGCCGGGCTTTTATTGAGAAGTACTGTACCCAGAGACAGGCTCAGGGTGATGCTCCACAGGCCGCAGGCGCGCCACCACCACCTCATCAGGCTGGCCAGGCTGGGGAATTTGACATGGAGCAGTATTTACGGCATTTGGTTCGCCAGCAGGCGGCCAACCACCGAGCACATGTACAAACCCATGATTGTTTGTACCAGATGAGCCTCAGCATGCAGAGCCAGGGCTTCGCTTCTTTTCCATGCCCTACTCCAGACCAGTTCAGGGTAGAGGTCGCATGGCCCGGAGATTGGTCCGAGGCCCAAGCAGGAGAGGCACTCCCAGAAGCTCTCGGCGGTGGAGAAGAGGCCCACAAGGACGAGGAGATGGCCGATTTGCTTGACTTCTTGGGAGGGAGTGGAGATACGTGACTGGGAGATCCCCAAATTCATGTTTTCTTTCATATTTCTTTTATCATTTTTATGCTATTGTTTTGACTTGAGAGACTAATGTTTGTTTTTGTTGTTTCGATTGTCATTTGTACAACGCATACATTTTTGTTTAGATTGTTGCGTTAGTGTTTATATATCATTACTATCGATGATGTTTGAAATTCTGGAACCGTGTAGAGTTCTTCGTTTAGGAACATCGTCCAAAATATATATGTAAAACAAACAAAAATCATGATAAAAGTAAAAATAGAAAAGAAAAAAATGAAATGGAAAAGAGAACAAAAGAGAAAAGAAGAGAACAAGTAAAGAAAAAGAGAGCAAATAAGGAAAAAGAAAGCAAGTAAGAAAAAAGGTGGAAAAAGAGAAAATAAGTTGTCTAGCTAAAAACCGACATGCTTTTGAAAAGAGATGATTTCCAACTTTTCTTTGAAAAAAATTCATTGATCATAACCAATTTTTGAAAAATGTGTCTACACCTGAAGGGTGAATGCTGTGAAATTTCCCCGGACGCCCGAAATGGACTAGGATGAATGCACAAATTGATAAAAGAACATATTTTGGAAACATTGGGTTGATTTAAAATAGAGGGAATGAATCCTGAGCCCTAGCATCACATGACCATAAAAATTTGACACTTGAGCGTCCACATAGGTGCATGCATGACCAGTTTTGCATAAAATTTCCAAATCATCATTTTTGCATTTGTGTCATGGAAATAATGTGGGGCATCCCTTTTATCCTTGAACCAAACCAAACCCTGACATGTATCATGTCTGGCCATTCTACAAGCTTTGAGCCAAAATCCTGACTCACACCTTGACCCAGGGTGAGAATGTCAATCCTTACCCTCGGAAGCAAAAAAAAAGGAGAGAATGAAAATTTCCAATCAAAGAAAAAAAAGAGAGGAAAGGAAATTCCTAACCAAAGAGTGGGAGAAAGAAAAAAGAAAAGAAAGAAAATTCCCAATCAAAGAATGGGAGAAAGTAAAGAAAGAAAAGAAGAAAGCTCCTGGTCAAAGGAACCAGAAGAAATGTGCAGATAGGTCTTTACACCGGACAGTATCTGAACAATATAGAATCGTCACCAAATGAACAAAAAGAAGGAAAGGAAACCATGACCTAAAATGGTCTTCTCCCTTTAAATGCCAACCAGAATCAGTGCGCTAGCGACTTGTTCGCCTCGCGCAAAACCAAAACAGAAAAGGAAAAAGCCAACAAAAAAATCAAAAGCCAAAAACACACAAAAGCCGAAAAACCCATCAAGAAAACCCATTCCCAAGGGAAGTCCTATTGATCCATGATCACGCATGTAATTTTTGATTTGATAGGAAATAATTTGCAAAGTCAAGTCATGACATATCTATGGTTCGGAATTAGGATAAAACACTTAGCTGTGCGAGATTGATACACTTTGAGTGGATTTCTTCTATTTTTTGTTGAACCCAGTGTTTCCTCTAAAAGGTCATTTAGAAACGAAACGCTAATATCCAAAATCTCATTTATGGCTATGGGGGATTTCATCAGCAGACTCTCCTTCCCTGGTAGACGCATTGTTTGTCACTCAAAAGCATATGCTGCTCTAATCAGTTGGAATATTTGTCTCTTTGCTAAAGCATGTTTGCATTTTTAGTGGAGAAAACACCGAGACTTTTTCAAGTCTCACAAGTTATCCAGAACTACGTAGGTCTGAGTTCCTCATTGGAGGATACGTAGGAGCAAAAGCCTTGCTTTTGTCGACCACACTGCTTTCTGTTACCATGACCCAAGAGCTGGTAGCCCACAGAGACACCTTACGGTTATCCGCACCCTTGTGTCATCCAGAGGCGGCGGGCCCGATGACACGCGGAGATACCTTACGGTTATCCGCACCCTTTTGTCATCCAGAGGCGGCGGGCCCGATGACACACGGAGATACCTTACGGTTATCCGCACCCTTTTGTCATCCAGAGGCGGCGGGCCCGATGACATGCAGAGACAAAATTTGGTCATTCTGCACCCTTGTGTCATCCAGAGGCGGCGGGCCCGATGACACGCGGAGATACCTTACGATTATCCGCACCCTTTTGTCATCCAGAGGCGGCGGGCCCGATGAGACGCAGAGACAAAATTTGGTCATTCTGCACCCTTCGTCAATCGCAGCCGACAAGCCCGTTGACATGCGGAGATTTACATCATCTTCCGCATTTACAAGATCTGTCACACTGACTTTTGAGTCATGCTGACGGGCGGAAATACCCGAGTGGTTATCCGTATAAACATTCTTTTGCTATCTGTAAGACAGAACGCTTGATAGCATGCAGAGACTGACATAGTCTTCTGCACCTTTTGTTCCTCCAGGAACAACAAGTCATTTGCATACGGAAATTTTATGGTCACCCGCGACTCTCGTCAACCGAGAGGAACGAAATTAGTGTCATACCCTAATTTCGTCCGGGGACCTTTGCTTGATGACATGCGACCTTTCTTTGGTCCTTGTGAGGTGCTTGGCACCCATCATTAGGCAATTTGTGAAATTCCGGGAACAACAAGTCATTTACATGCGGAAATTTTATGGTCACCCGCGACTCTCGTTAACCGAGAGGAACGAAATTAGTGTCATACCCTAATTTCGTCCGGGGACCTTTGCTTGATGACATGCGACCTTTCTTTGGTCCTTGTGAGGTGCTTGGCACCCATCATTAGGCAATTTGTGAAATTCCGGGAACAACAAGTCATTTACATGCGGAAATTTTATGGTCACCCGTGACTCTCGTCAACCGAGAGGAACGAAATTAGTGTCATACCCTAATTTCGTCCGGGGACCTTTGCTTGATGACATGCGACCTTTCTTTGGTCCTTGTGAGGTGCTTGGCACCCATCATTAGGCAATTTGTGAAATTCTGGTAACAACAAGTCATTTACATGCGGAAATTTTATGGTCACCCGCGACTCTCGTCAACCGAGAGGAACAAAATTAGTGTCATACCCTACTTTCGTCCGGGGACCTTTGTTTGATGACATGCGACCTTTCTTTGGTCCTTGTGAGGTGCTTGGCACCCATCATTAGGCAATTTGTGAAATTCCGGGAACAACAAGTCATTTACATGCGGAAATTTTATGGTCACCCGCGACTCTCGTCAACCGAGAGGAACGAAATTAGTGTCATACCCTAATTTCGTCCGGGGACCTTTGTTTGATGACATGCGACCTTTCTTTGGTCCTTGTGAGGTGCTTGGCACCCATCATTAGGCAATTTGTGAAATTCCGGGAACAACAAGTCATTTACATGCGGAAATTTTATGGTCACCCGTGACTCTCGTCAACCGAGAGGAACGAAATTAGTGTCATACCCTAATTTCGTCCGGGGACCTTTGCTTGATGACATGCGACCTTTCTTTGGTCCTTGTGAGGTGCTTGGCACCCATCATTAGGCAATTTGTGAAATTCCAGGACATGCCGGAAAACCGAAAAAAATATATTGATGCACAATCCGTAAGTTTCCGTGACACACCGGAAGTCAAATGGAAGCATCGTTGCATAATTAAATGAGGTTCCGTAACATTCCGTAAGTCAAAAAGGGGATGATTATGTAATCCGCAAGGTTCCGTAACATTACGGAAAGAAAACAAGTATCGTTACGAAATTCGTAAGTTTCCGTAACTTTACGAAAAAAGAATCACAAAAAAAAGGGCAGAAGGGGGTGTACTTTGTAAAAATGGGGGGTGCAAATAGCACCCAGGCCCACTTGGGCCCTCCAGAAGGCTGTTGCTTCTGGAGGAAGCAACCTGGCTCGCCTGGGCGAGCTGGGCGGCAACCACCTCCCCTATTTTGCTATAAATAGGGGAGGAAGTGAAGAAGAAAAGGGTTCAGCCCCTTAGGCACTTCTCTCTCTTTCGAATTTGCTTGGAAAAATTGTTTCCGTGAAGAAAATCTAAGCCGAGGCGCTTCCGAAATGTTTCCGTAACGTTTTCCGTGAAGAATTTCGCAAAGGTTTCAACCGTTCTTCATTCGTTGTTCATCGTTCTTCGATCTTCAACGGGTAAGTACCTCGAACCAAGCTTTTCGATTCATTCTATATACCCGTAGTGGTCCACATTGTGTTTCGTGCATTTTTATTCTCGTTTTGTTTACTTTTTATACCCCCTGTTGACGTGCTTAAGCCATTTTACTTAAGTCATTTCTCGCTTAACTTAAAAATAAAACCAATTTCCACCGAACGTTTGAATTGTATTATCCGTTAACTTCGGTTAAAATAAATTCTGACCGTTCGGTCGTGCCGTAACCACGTTGGAAATCAAAAAAGAGGTAAAATAATATAATAAAAAAAAAAACATCTTTTAGCAAAATAAAGCGGAAAATCAATCGGACGTCTTCTCTTTGGGATTTCTCATTCTTAATCGAATTGATTAATAACTAAAGTGAAACTAAGGCTAAAATCAACTCGCCTAGTCAAGCTCGTCCACAAAAATAGGCTTTTGAAGTTTGTCATTTCAATTCCTCACTAAGTAAAATGGATCATTTTTAAGGTCCAACGCCTTTAAATGATCACCACTTAAGTAAGAAAGAATCACTTGATAAAGAAAGAACTACGTAGGTAAATTTCACAATAATTTGGCTCTAGACTAGAGTAGAAAAACAAAAAAAAAAAAGGCTCAAGAAACCTCTAGTTTTGGCACTTGTTTTCACAATAATTTTCAACTGAAATTTCAGAACTAGGATTGGTAAAAAATAGGCACCAATTATAGAACAAATTTTGAGCCAAAACAACAAGCACACTTCCCTTTCACTTTTTTTTTCCTGGACACTGATTTTGCAGCCAAATTGTGTGATTTTTCTTATTTTTTCCTTTAATCCAAATCGCTTGGTTCTTTTTTCAGAATTTTGATCCAGATGTTTTGAAAATTCAGTAATAAATTCAGCTCGAAACACATAGTGACCAATTCCCAGTAATTTATACAAGTTTGTATGTTCAAGCTGCCAGCACCAGCGATTTCAACCTAGAAATCAAGAGTAGTGTTTATGTTGCTTAAGGCTTGGATAGTTACAATTTGTGTTTGCTTATGCTCAATTATCTTGAATAACACAATTCAAGAGAGATTAAGACTTATTTTGATTCACAAATCCAGCCACAACTCAGCACCACAACTCAACTTCATCATAGGCATCATGTAGGAAACTTAGAAAACAAAAAAAAGAGTTCAACAACAAGACTACTTCTAGGAATTGATTTATAACATGTTATGAACTAAATAACATGCATGAATTAGACTCAAAATTCAAAAGATAGGCTAAGAATGACAAGAATATATGAACAAATGTATCTAGAATTCAATAAAGAAAATAAAAAATCAACACAAACTTAGAGCATAATGTGACAATTACTATGACTAAACATGACTCTAAGACAACATGGATTAAGTGATTTACACTTAGATTTTTGTGTTTTTTTTCTAATCAATATTTTGGAAGAAAATTTAGATCTAAGGTTCAGCACAAGAATATTATGAATAAAAAATGATAGAACCTAAAATCAACACAAAAACATGATTGAAGAATAGATCTACAAAATTTGAACCATAAAAATGCAAGAACAAGTGTAGATCTAAGATTTAATCGGTTTATTTTTTTTTTGAATCTACTCTAAACAGCACCAAACCACAAGACAATGGAGGATATACATGGAGAATAAGATGAAGAACAAGGAATTAAAGAGAATTCACCGAACAAAAAGATAGAGGAAGCAAAAGAACATCACCTAGATGAAGATGCTCTTGATACCACATGATGTAAGCTCCATTGGAGCTTGAAGGCCTAGGATCTTCTTCATCAATGGATTCCTTTGCTTCTTGGAAGATGAGTGGCAGCGGAATGGAGAAGGAAGAGAGAGAGGAGACACCACTTCAAGGAGAAGATGAGTCTAGAAGATGCTCACCACCATAGGAGGTCATGGATAAGAGCTTAGAGGAAGAAGGAGATGAATGAAGGGAGAGGAAGAGAAGAGATGGAATTTTGTGCTCTAAAAGAGCTCTGAAATCTGAAGTTTAATTTTCAAATTATCAAAGTTGCAAAAATGTCCACAAATAGCCTCTGTTTATAGCCTAAGTGTCACCAAAATTAGAGGGAAATTTGAATTTCTATTCAAATTTCACTTGAATTTGTGGAGCAAAATTTTGGAGCCAAAATTTCACTAATTATGATTAGTGAATTTCAGATATGGTTCAACCCACTAATCCAAGATCAAGTACAAGATTCTCCACTAAGTGTGCTTAGGTGTCATGAGGCATGCAAAGCATGAAGGACATGCACAAAGTGTGACTATATGATGTGGCAATGAGGTGTAGCAAGCAAATGCTCACCTCCCCCTCTAAAATTTAATTGGATTGGGCTTCTACCAATTCAATTAAATTTATTTCTCAACACACACATCAAATATTCACTTAATGCATATGAAATTACAAAACTACCCCTGATACAAAAACTAGTCTAGGTGCCCTAAAATACAAGGGCTGGAAAATCCTACATTTCAAGGGTACCCTACCTACATTATGGAGCTCTAAATACAAGGCCCAAAATTAATGAAATTTTAATCTAATATGTACAAAGATAATTGGGCTCATACTTAGTCCATGGGCCTAAAATATACCTTAAGGCTCATGAGAACCCAAGGGCCTTCTCTTGCATCTTTGGCCCAATCTTCTTGGAGTCTTCTATCCAATGCCCTTGGGGGGTAGGATTGCATCAATGTGTGTAAATTTTTTGAAATTTGATCATTTGAAAATTAAACTTCAGATTTCAGAGATCTTTGAGAGCACAAAATTTTGTGCTCTTCTCTTTCTCTCGCTTCATTCATCTCCTTCTTCCTCCATGCTCTTATCCATGGCCTCCTATGGTGGTGAGCTTCTTCTAGACTCATCTTCTCCTTGAAGTGGCGTCTCTCTCTCTTTCTTCTCCATTCCACTGCCATTCATCTTCCAAGTAGCAAAGGAATCCATTGATGAATAAGATCCTAGGCTTACAAGCTCCAATAGAGCTTACATAAGAAGTCAAGAGGTTCCTCGACTGCTAGCTAAGGCCAAAGCAATGGCAGGCGTGTACTCGGCCCCCGAAGAAATTCATGGGCTGCTTAACTATTGCCAACACATGATTGATTTAATGGCTCACATAATTAGGAGCCATTAAGGCAATTGTATTGTCACTCTAATTTTGGCTAGTTAAAACCTTTTTGTTCTCTAATAAGATGAGGTTGGTTTAATTCCTTGAGTTTACCTAAAAAACCTGTGTGAATCTAATGCTTCGACAATTTATCTCTAGCATGCATTCATGTTTGAATTCCTTGTCGCATACTCACCATATTTTGTCTCTTTAGGGAATAACACCATAACTAAGCGCGCTCCAAGGTACCCCTATCGAACCCGCCCTAAATCTAGGGCTATGGGTGACCTAGAGGAAGTTCAAGAACAGGTGAAGGCCGACATGTCGGCTGTGAAAGATCAAATGGCTTCCATGATGGAAGCCATGCTAGGTATGAAAAGATTAATAGAGAGTAATGTAGCCATAGCTGCCGCCGCCAACACCGCAGTTGAAGCAGACCCGGTCCTTCCGTCTATAGCAAATCTAGTGCATTAACTTGCCCCGGATATGGTGGGATGAGGAAGGGACACATTGGGGAATACCAATAGCCCGCATTTGGGGTACAACTGAAGTGCTTACCCTTACGGTCTACCCCCCAACTTTACGCCACCTGCTATGCATGAGAACATGGATCACATTGCTCCCCCTACTTTTGAAGGGCAACATGGATCACAACGCTCGCGAAGACCCTCAGGAGTGTGCCCAAGGGGACGTCGACTCCTACCCCCTTTTCACCACTAAGGGAACGACGCCCAATGCCTTGCCTTAGCCCAATATCGCGGAAGTCTCTCAACCCCGCCCGATGCAACCACTGCTCTTCTCTGTAGGGGTCCGCCTTTGGCAGTGGAAGGAAGAGAAAAGCTCAATCTCATCGAAGAGAGATTGAAAGCGGTTGAACGGTTCGGTGATTATCCCTTTGCTGACATGGCCAACCTATGCTTAGTGTCGGATGTCGTCATCCCCACAAAATTCAAGGTACTTGATTTTGACAGGTACAAAGGGACGACTTTCCCCAAGAATCATTTGAAGATGTATTTCTAGAAAATAGGGGCATCACACACCCGTTTGGTACACCAACTTGGAAGCATCACGCATCCGCTCATGGAAGGACTTGATTACCGCCTTCATTAGGCAGTATAAATATAATATTGTTAGTCGGTGAATATGACTAACTTTTATGTATAAAACTTGTGTAAATTGTATCAAACTCTTCCAATTTATGGTTATTTTGTAGTGTTATAAGTATTTTATATTAAGTATAGGTAACAAATACTTAGTACTTCCATTTTTTGTGTTTAATAATCATTTTCTCTCAATTTCGGGTTAATTAGGTAAGCTTTGAAAAGTGTTATTTTTCACCTTCTCGCTAAGCCAATCTGCTGGCTTAGCGAGCTTCTGCTAAGTGCAACACTCATGGGCTAAGCGCGAGGAAGACCCTGGAAGAAGATGAGTTGTACAGGTTCGCTAAGAGCACCACTTCATCTCACTAAGCGCACCGCTTCAGTTCATCCGCTAAGTGAGAAAGGCGCGCGCTAAGCCAAAATTCACTAATGTGTCCTAAGCGGTCCATAATTGCACTAAGTGCATGAGCACGAACAAGGCCACCTATTTAAGCATGAAATCAGATTTTAGAGAAGGAGTTTGGACTAGGATTGAGAGCTTTGCTTGTCTAGAGTTTCTAGAGAGAGAAAGGTCCAAGTTCCAGAGAGTTTTTGAGAGATTTTGTTGTGTGAAGATCTGCAGAGACCAGAGCTTGAAGCAGGAGCTGGTTTGAGAGCTTGAGATGAGTTTGTGAGTGATTGTGAGATCCTAGAGGTGAAGGAGACATCCTCACCACTTGTATTTTTGAAATATTTCATCTTGTTCTTCTCTGTGTTGTAAAGAAGGCTTCCTGGTATGGAAAGCTAAATCCTTTGTTGGATCTTCCCTGTAGGTACCTGATGTAAATATATTTCTATCTATTTAATGATCTTTTGTGTGTTCTCGGTGCTATATGCTTTTCACTCCAGTATGCCTTTACCTTGATCACGTAGATGCATGCTTTGTTAGGGTCATTCAACAGTGGAAACTAGTCTGACTCTAAAGTCCTTGATAGTGCAGGGCTAAGTTGTCGTACTTTCATGAGGAATCAGGGTGCAATAAGTTAGTTGTGTATATGTGTCTTAATGCGGCCCTGATTGAGTTTAGTCCTACAAGAGGAATTTGCGGACAATGCTTGATCAGGATTAGGCTAAACTATCATGAGGAATCGGGGTTTAGTATCTCAGGAGACACCATAAGAACACATGAGCATTGTTAGATAGAGAATATCTTTTTAGCATCAGGCACCTATTAGGAAGGCCAACGTGTTTCTACTTGTTTTTACACATCATTTCTCTCACATGATTTTCTTTCTTTTTGCACAAATAGTTTATACACCTATTCATATTCACACTTATCTTTAGACACCAGACATCTATTTGCTGAAATAGCTTACCAAATAACAAGGGTTCCCCGAGAGTTCGATACTCAGTTGTTACCGTTTTATACTACTTGTGCGATTCGGTGCACTTTCCAGAAGCCGAATAAATACCAATATGGCTCCCGACAGAACCCAGTTGCAGAATATGAGCTAGCGGAAGCATGAGTCTTTTAAAGAATACACCCAACAGTGGAGGGATTTGGCAGCGCAAGTGGCGCCCCCCATGGTAGAAAGGGAGATGATCACGATGATAGTGGACATGCTGCCAGTGTTCTACTATGAAAAGTTGGTGGGTTACATGCCCTATAACTTTATGGATTTAGTGTTCGCGGGCGAGAGGATTCAAGTGGGCTTGAAGAGAGGGAAGTTTGATTATGTCTACCCCACCGAAACAAACAATAGAAGGATCAGAACAGCTGGGCCAAAAAGAAAGGAAGGGGATGCCCATGCCGTCACCTCAACACCTGCTTGGCCGAAGCCTTAGCAAGCCTTGCATGGTAATCACCAGTACGCTCAACACCACTCGAGTTTTTCGGCCCGTGCCGAAAACTCTTCCAGCTCAGCTCCTATCCAGCCACGGATGTCTGTACCATCGTAAAGGTCCCCTGCTCAGACTTCAGCTCCAGCGCAACCTTGTCCCACCAACAATGCCAATCCGGGCATGAGTTCCAACTTGGAAAGAAACCCTCCGGTAAAGAAGCTTCCGGAGTTCGCCCCAATCCCAATGTCATATGGGGACCTATTACCATCACTAATTGCCAACCAGTTGGCAGTGATGACCCCTAGAAGGCTTTACCAGTCTCCCTTCCCAAAGTGGTACAACCCCAATGTGACCTACGCGTATCATGGGGGAACTCCAGGGCATTCGGTCGAGCAATGCATGGCCCTCAAGCACAAGGTCCAGAGCCTTATCTAGGCGGGATGGTTGATGTTCCAAGAAGACGAGCCAAATGTTAAGACAAACCCGCTCGCCAACCATGGAGGATCGGATGTAAATGATATTGAGGCATGTAAACTTCAAAAGCCTAAGCATTTAAAGGACATAATGACCTCTAGGAGGTTTATTTTTGAAGCCCTGCAAGAGGCGAGTGTGGTTCCTCTCGGTGGGCATAAGGGGGATCCTTACTTGATGCATCTGGGTGCACCGCATGATATGGAAACATGTTCAGCGGTGGAGGAACTGTTGCAGCGGATGATAGACTAAGGCTGACTCGAGATCAATGACGAGGACGAGAAAGAGCAACACGTCTGCATGCAGTCAGCAGACAATGAAAGTCCTAGGAAGCCCAAGCCTTTGGTGATACATTTCACCAGAGATGCTCCTCCCCAGAGGCATCGAGGCCCTTCGACGTTGTCAGGTAGTAAACATGTGCCCTTCCCCTATAAAAATAGCAAGGCGATCCCATGGAGGTACACTCCTTAGAAGCCGAGCGAGAGGAAGGAGGAGGCCACCGACATTGACTCACTTTCCGCCAAAGTGACCAATATCAGCGGTCGCATCTTTGTGGCGCCTGACCTGCCGGTACGACCCACGAACGCCAAAGGAAAAGCAAAAGTGGTCATGGAAGAGGCCAACGAAGTGAACGCCACCCCGGATGTGGATGTTCCAGTGGGGAGGTTTGCTAAAAAAGAGGAAGGACTTGACAAAAAAAAATCCTTGGAGGAGGCCAACAAGTTCCGGTGTATAATCCAACAAAGTGAGTTCAAGATAATCAAGCAACTCAACAAAACTCCAGCTAGGGTTTCTCTGTTAGAACTGCTCGAGTTTTGAGCCTCACCGAGCATTGCTAGTTAAAGTTTTGAACGAGGCCCATATGGCCCAAGACATCTCCGTAGAAGGCTTCGAGGGGATTGTCAACAATATCACAACCAATAACTACCGTTCCTTTGCTGAGGAGGAGATTCCCATCGAGGGACGAGGACATAATAGGGCTCTACATGTATCTGTCAAATGCATGGATCACATCATGGCCAAAGTGCTCATTGACAATGGCTCCAGCCTAAACATACTTCCCAAAAGCAACTTGGAGAAACTGTCATTCAATGCCTCCCACCTGAAACCAAGCTCCATGGTGGTCTGGGCTTTAGACGGAAGTCGCGAGGAAGTAAGAGGGGAGAATGATCTCCCAGTTCAAATAGGACCACATACCTGTCAGGTTACTTTTCAAGTAATGGATATTAACCCAACCTATAGTTGCTTGTTGGGCCGACCATGGATTCACTCGGTGGGAGTTGTCCCTTCAACGCTCCACCAAAAACTAAAATTCATGGTGGAGGGGCACTTAGTCATTGTTTCGAGGGAGGAGGATGTTCTGGTAAGCTTCCCCTCTTCTATGCCTTATGTGGAGGCCGTGGAAGAGTCCTTGGAAATGGCTTTCTAGTCCTTTGAGGTGGTAAGCAACACTTTCATAGAATCCCTCTCGATGCGGCCCCGCATGTCTGGCGTGGCAATGATGGTGGCCTGTGTGATGTTAGGGCATAACTATGAGTCTGGAATGGGCTTGGGAAAGAATAATGATGACATGGCCAGCTTAGTGGACATCAAGGAAAACCGCGGAAAGTTTGGGCTAGGCTATAAGCCCACGCGGACTGATGTGAGAAGAAGCATCGTAGAAAGAAGGAACAGGGGCGCAGGCCCGCAACTAAGGCCACAAGCGAGGGAGGACCCTCCTTGACATATCAATAAAATCTTCGTGAGTGCAGGCTTGAGACATGAAGAGCAAGTCGTCGTGATACACAACGAAGTCCCTCATGAACGTTCAAACTGGGTGTGGCCATGCCTTCCAGATTCAATTGGGAAATTGGCAAGTCGTGGAATGACCTGAAGTTTCCATGGTAGGCACAATGTAATGCTTTAGCTTCAACCCTACAGCTAGGCATAGGCTTTAGGGTTCTTTCCTTGTTAAGGAGTTATGTCTTTTGCTATTAAAGAATATAATATAAAGATCTTTTCTTCATCTGTTCTTGCGCCTTCATCCATTCTCATTCATCTGCATGTTTATTTCTATTGCATTTAAACGATATAGATCTGATGACGAGTCCTCTGATGGTACTAAATACCAAGACCCTATCGTCGATTTTGAACGAGAAGTGAATTGGCCTGAGGTTGAAGAAGACAAAGGTATGGAATTTCCCCCTGAGTTAGAAAGGATGGTTGCTTAGGAAGACCGAGAGATGAAGCCACACGAAGAAGAAACGGAAGTCGTAAACTTAGGTGTTGGCAATGAAAAGAAAGAGGTAAAGGTGGGTACGAGCATGACCTCACCAATCTGAGATGAATTGGTAGTCTTGCTGTGGAACTACCAAGACATCTTCACTTGGTCATACCGAGATATGACTGGTTTGAACCCCGACTTTGTGCAACATCGTTTACCTCTGAAACCGAATTGTTCCCCGGTCAAGCAAAAGCTGCAAAGGATGAAGCCAGAGATGTCCCTAAAAATTAAAGAGGAAGTGAAAAAGCAGTTTGACACTAGCTTCTTGGCAGTAGTTCGATACTCGGAATGGGTGGCCAACATTGTCCCAGTCCTTAAGAAAGATGGGAAGGTACGAATGTGCGTGGACTATCGGGACCTAAACTGAGCCAGTTCTAAGGATAACTTTCCTTTGCCACACATCGATGTCCTTGTAGATAACACAACCAACTTCACTTTGTTTACCTTCATGGACGGGTTCTCAGGTTACAATCAAATAAAGATGGCACCGAAGGACATGGAGAAGACTACGTTCATCACCTTGTGGGGGACGTTATACTATAAGGTGATGTCCTTTAGGCTCAAGAATGCCAGGGCAACCTATCAACAGGCTATGGTAGTATTGTTCCACGACATGATGCACAAAGAGATCGAAGTTTACGTGGATGACATGATTGCCAAGTCTAAGATTGAGGAAGAACATCTCGTCAACTTGAAGAAGTTGTTCGAGAGACCACGGAAGTACCAATTAAGATTGAACCCTGCCAAGTGCACCTTTGGGGTCAAGTCGGGAAAATTGCTGGTCTTCGTCGTAAGTCAGAAAGGGATAGAGGTGGACCCTAAAAAGGTAAAGGCCGTCCTTGAGATGCCTGAGCCGTGCACCGAGAAACAAGTCTAGGGTTTCTTGGGGCATTTGAACTACATCGCAAGGTTCATATCACAGCTCATTGCTACCTACGAGCCACTCTTTAAACTCTTGCGCAAGAAGCAGTCCGTCCACTGGAATGATGACTGTCAAGAGGCATTTGGAAGGATCAAACAATGCCTTATGAAACCTCCGGTACTTATGCCACCGGTGCCTGGGAGGCCTCTCATCTTGTACATGATGGTGTTGGATGAGTCAATGGGATGCATGCTGGGGCAGCACGACGATTCCAGAAAAAGAGAATGGGCTGTCTATTACTTAAGCAAAAAGTTCATAGCCTGCGAGATGAACTACTCTTTGCTAGAAAAACGTGTTGTGCTTTGGTATGGGCATCCCATTGTCTAAGGCAGTATATGTTGAGCCATACTACTTGGTTTGTATCCAAGATGGACCCAGTCAAGTATATTTTCGAGAAGCCCGCTCTTACGAGGTGGATCGCTCGGTGGCAAGTTTTGCTATTCGAGTTCAACATTGTCTATGTCACCCAAAAGGCGATAAAGGGAAGCACCTTGGTAGACTATTTGGCTCAGTAGCCTCTCAATGATTACCAGCCCATGCATCTGGAGTTTCCGGATGAAGACATTATGGCCTTGTTCGAAGAGAAGTTAGAGGATAAGGACATGGATAAGTGGGTCGTGTGGTTCGACAACGCGTCCAATGCCTTAGGCCATGGGGTTAGGACGGCTTTGGTCTCTGCTAAAAATCAATGCATTCCCTTCACAGCTAGATTGGGTTTTGATTGCACGAACAACATGGCCAAATACGAGGCATGCGCCCTCGGGATCCAAGCGGCAATTGACTTCAATGTCAAGTTGATCAAGGTGTACGGAGACCTCGTTTTGAAGAAAGTATCCCAAGCCCTAAAGGACAATAGGGGAGAGTGGGCTCCAAACTATGAAGGGCCTTTTGTAAAAAAAGAAAGCATTCTCAGGAGGATCCCTGGTGCTTGCCAGCATGGATGATGAAGAGTTGCCTTCACTCGAGAATGCCTATATCGTCAAACGGTATTATGCTTAGTACTTAGGGTAGGTAAGGGGGGTCAATACATGATTCTAATCCAGGCTTCTTAAAGTTTTCCTGTCCTTTGTAAGCTTTGATTGCAACGTTTAATAAACATCGGATTAATGGTTTAGCTTGCAACCCTTATGTTGTATCTATTATTGCTTTAGAATGCATGCTCTCAATCTATAAGGGGTGCCACAAGTGTTTAAGTAAAATCGAACATAATAAACATTTGCACTTGAACTACCTAAACCATGAGCATGCAAGCATATGCATTTTTATCATCCTGTAAGGCAGAGGATAAGCAGAGATTTGGTCGATGCCACACCGAATTCAAAGCAAAGGTAAGTGGAGGTAAGTGGTAGCGTAGTCCTGTTTTACTGTGTAGTGCCATTTTTCTTGTTTTCAAAAGCTTAGGGGCAGGTACGAGCAGGTGCTAGGCCCATGATCAACAGATCATCATCCCACGTCTAACTCAAGACATTAAAGAAGCGCTACTTGGAGGCAGCCTAGTACCTTTTAAATTTCTGCTTGTTATTTATTCATCTATTTTTTATGCCTAGTTTGTTCGCAATCCTAGGATCTAAAATAAACAAGCACAAACCAGGAAGGTAGCCAAATTTTTCCAAGAAATTTTGTAAAAAAAGATAAAAAAAGATGTACAGAGTTAGCTCGCCTGGACGAGCACCCTCTGCACAAAAATGGTTAAAAGGGGGTAGAGGGGAGGTTTTCTTCACCCAAACCCCCCCCCCCCTCATTCAAAAAATGAAGGCTCAGGGGTTTGCATTTTTCCATCCCTAAATCACCATTTTTTGCATTTTTTGGTTCCATTTGGCATTGTTGTTCACTCCATACAAGTAAGTGTACCAACCCTTTGCTCCTTGGCTCACCATTGTTGCATTTTGATACCTTATTTTGCTCATTCTTTCTTAAATCCGTGAGGCTTTTTTCTTTGAATCGGTGCTTGTTTTTGTTGAGTTGGAAGGTTGTAGGCAATGGCCTTAGGCCTAAGTTGTGTTTTGAAAAGGTTGGGCATGCCACATTGCCCCCATTCCCCTACAATTCATGCCTAAACATATGCCCACCAAGTGTTCGGTGAAATGCCTCGATGGCATTTGCGCATGATTTTGTGGGGAATAACCTATGAAACAATTTGGTATGTGTATGTTTGCCATTTTTTAGCATGTATGTAGTTTCATAAGGGCTAGAATGATTACCCCACATATACCCTAGGCCTTGGAATCAAAGATTGTTTTGGGTGCAAGAGAACACAAAATGGGTGCATATTAGGGGAAGCTACCCTTTTAGGCCAGCAATTGGCTTTGGGCTATGCCATGATATTTTCCTTACACCTAGATGTTTTGAAATGTTGTTCATCATGAACATAAAGGTGTAGAGTAGTGTCGCAACCTACCCTTCGGCGGGAGGGCGACGCGAGACTCGCGGGATGCGTGTTCCACGAAAGGAATACGCGCGGAGTCGCCACCAACGTTTATTTGAGGAAAACGTCGGAAAAACCGGAAAAGACGCGATCTACGAACTTTTTAAGTGAAAGGTTCGGGAGTTGTATTTACGCACGGGGAAGGTATTAGCACCCCATACGTCCGTCACAAGGGACGACAGCCTTTAATCGAATGTGCAAACATGACTTTGATTCTTACGTTCCCTTTTATGTCCTTATATCCTTTATACCCTTTTTATATTTTTCCTTTTTTGTGGTCGACAAGGGTGTTTCCCTTTGCTCCTACGTATTCCTCAATTTGCGATGAGGAAATCAGACCTACGTAGTTCTTTCTTATCAAGTGATTCTTTTTTACTTAAGTGGTGATCATTTTAAGGCGTTGGACCTTAAAAATGATCCATTTTACTTAGTGAGAAATTGAAATGACAAACTTCAAAAGCCTATTTTTTATGGACGAGCTTGACTAGGCGAGTTGATTTTAGCCTTAGTTTCACTTTAGTTATTAATCAATTCGATTAAGAATGAGAAATCCCAAAGAAAAAACGTCCGATTGATTTTCCGCTTTATTTTGCTAAAACATGTTTTTTTGATTATTATATTATTTTTTACCTCTTTTTGATTTCCAACGTGGTTACGACACGACCGAACGATCGGAATTTATTTTAACCAAAGTTAATGGATAATACAATTCAAACGTTCGGTGGAAATTGATTTTATTTTTAAGTTAAGCGAGAAATGACTTAAGTAAAATGGCTTAAGCACGTCAAGAGGGGGTATAAAAAGTAAACAAAACGAGAATAAAAATGCACGACACACAATGTGGACCACTACGGGTATATAGAATGAATCGAAAAGCTTGGTTCGAGGTACTTACCCGTTGAAGATCGAAGAACGATGAAGAAGGAATGAAGAACGTCGAAGAACGGTCGAAACCTTTGCGAAATTCTTCACGGAAAACGTTACGGAAACGTTTCGGAAGCGCCTCGGCTTAGATTTTCTTCACGGAAACAATTTTTCCAAGCAAATTCGAAAGAGAGAGAAGTGCCTAAGGGGCTGAACCCTTTTCTTCTTCACTTCCTCCCCTATTTATAGCAAAATAGGGGAGGTGGTTGCCGCCCAGCTCGCCCAGGCGAGCCAGGTTGCTTCCTCCAGAAGCAACAGCCTTCTGGAGGAATATTCTGGAGGGCCCAAGTGGGCCTGGGTGCTATTTGCACCCCCATTTTTACTAAGTACACCCCCTCTGCTTTTTTTTGGTGATTCTTTTTTCGTAAAGTTACGGAAACTTACGAATTTCGTAACGATACTTGTTTTCTTTCTGTAATGTTACGGAACCTTGCGGATTACATAATCATCCCCTTTTTGACTCACAGAATGTTATGGAACCTCACTGAATTATGCAACGATGCTTCCATTTGATTTCCGGTGTGTCACGGAAACTTACGGATTGTGCATCAATATTTTTTTGGTTTTCCGGCATGTCCTGGAATTTCACAAATTGCCTAATGATGGGTGCCAAGCACCTCACAAGGACCAAAGAAAGGTCGCATGTCGTCAAGCAAAGGTCCCCGGAAGAAATTAGGGTATGACAGTTGCCCCTCTTTACTTGTCTTTTATTGGAGATAAAAGGAAAGTAAAGATAAGACACTAATTTCGTTCCTCTCGATTTGACGAGAGTCGCGGGTGACCATAAAATCTCCACATGCAAATGACTTGTTGTTCCCGGAATTTCACAAATTGCCTAATGATGGGTGCCAAGCACCTCACAAGGACCAAAGAAAGCTCGCATGTCATCAAGCAAAGGTCCCCAGAGGAAATTAGGGTATGACACTAATTTCGTTCCTCTCGGTTGACGAGAGTCGCGGGTGACCATAAAATTTCCACATGTAAATGACTTGTTGTTCCCGGAGGAACAAAAGGTGCAGAAGACTATGTCAGTCTCTGCATGCTATCAAGCGTTCTGTCTTACAGATAGCAAAAGAATGTTTATACGGATAACCACTCGGGTATTTTCGCCCGTCAGCATGACTCAAAAGTCAGTGTGACAGATCTTGTAAGTGCGGAAGATGATGTAAATCTCCGCATGTCAACGGGCTTGTCGGTCGCGATTGACGAAGGGTGCAGAATGACCACATTGGCCGCTGCTTGTCATCGGGCCCGCTGCCTCTGGATGACAAAAGGGTGCGGATAACCGTAAGGTATCTCCGCGTGTCATCGGGCTCGCCGCCTTTGGATGACACAAGGGTGCAGAATGACCAAATTTTGTCTCTGCGTGTCATCGGGCCCACCGCCTCTGGATGACACAAGGGTGCAGAATGACCAAATTTTGTCTCTGCGTGTCATCGGGCCCGCCGCCTCTGGATGACAAAAGGGTACGGATAACCGTAAGGTATCTCCGCGTGTCATCGGGCCCGCCGCCTCTGGATGACAAAAGGGTGCGGATAACCGTAAGGTATCTCCGCGTGTCATCGGGCCCGCCGCCTCTGGATGACACAAGGGTGCGGATAACCGTAAGGTATCTCCGCGTGTCATCGGGCCCGCCGCCTCTGGATGACACAAGGGTACAGAATGACCACATTGGCCGCTGCTTGTCATCGGGCCCGCCGCCTCTGGATGACAAAAGGGTGCGGATAACCGTAAGGTATCTCCGCGTGTCATCGGGCCCGCCGCCTCTGGATGACACAAGGGTGCAGAATGACCAAATTTTGTCTCTGCGTGTCATCGGGCCCGCCACCTCTGGATGACAAAGGGTGCGGATAACCGTAAGGTGTCTCCGCGGGCTACCAGCTCTTGGGGCATGGTAACAAAAGGTGGTGTGGTCGACAAAAGCAAGGCTCTTGCTCCTACGTATCCTCCAATGAGGAACTCAGACCTACGTAGTTCTTGATAACTTGTGAGACTTGAAAAAGTCTCGGTGTTTTCTTCGCTAAAATGCAAACATGCTTTAGTAAAGAGATAAATATTCCAACTGATTAGAGCAGCATATGCTTTTTTGAGTGAGAAACAATGCGTTTACCGGGGAAGGAGAGTCTGCTGATGAAATCCCCCATAACCTTAACTGATATTTTGGATGTTAGCATTTCATTTCTAAATGACCATTTAGAGGAAACACTGGGTTCGGCAAAATAGAAGAAAATCACTCAAAGTGTATCAATCTCGCACAGGTAAGTGTTTCATCCTAATTCCGAACCATAGATATGTCATGACTTGACTTGGCAAATTATTTCCTATCAAATCAAAAATTACATGCGTGATCATGAATCAATAGGACTTCCCTTGGGAATGGGTTCTTTTGTTGGGTTTTTCGGCTTTTGTGTGTTTTTGGCTTTTGACTTTTTGTTGGCTTTTCCTTTTCTGTTTTTGTTTAGTGCGGGGCGAAAAAGTCGCTAGCGCATTGATTCTGGTTGGCAATTAAAGGGAGAAGACCATTTTAGGTCATGGTTTCCTTTCCTTCTTTTTGTTCATTTGGTGACAATTCTGTATTGTTTAGATATTGTCCGGTCTAAAGACCTCTCTGTACATTTCTTCTGGTTTCTTTGACCAGGAGCTTTCTTCTTTTCTTTCTTTACTTTCTCCCATTCTTTGGTTGGGAATTTTCTTTCTTTTCTTTTTTTCTTTCTCCCTCTCTTTGATTGGGAATTTCCTTGCTTCCCTTTTTCCTTTGATTGGAAACTTTCCTTCTCTTTTTCTTCGATTGGAAATTTCCCTTCTCTTCTTTTTTTGCTTTCGAGGGTAAGGATTATGGTGAGTCAGGATTTTGGCTCAAGACTTGTAGAATGGCTAGGCATGGTACATGTCAGGGTTTGGTTTGGTTCAAGGATAAAAGGGATGCCCCACATTATTTCCATGACACAAATGCAAAAATGATGATTTGGAAACTTCATGCAAAACTGGTCATGCATGCACCTATGTGGACACTCAAGTGTCAAAATTTTATGGTTATGTGGTGCTAGGGCTCAGGATTTATTTCCTCTATTTTAAATCAACCCAATGTTTCCAAAATATGTTCTTTTATCAATTTGTGCATTCATCCGAGTCCATTTCGAGCGTCAGGGAAAACTTCACAGCATTCACCCTTCAGGTGTATACACATTTTTTCAAAAACTAGCTATGATCAGTGAATTTTTTCAAAGAAAAGTTGGAAGTCATCTCTTTTCAAAAGCATGTTGGTTTTTCAGCTTGACAACTTATTTTTCTTTTTTCTCCTTCTTTTTTTTTAATCATTTGTTTATTTCTTTTTCTTGTTTTTTTTTTCATGAGGTATTTTGCTACCTAAACATGTGTATATTTTTGTGAGGTATTTTTGCTATACACATGCATATCCAAGGTATCTTGCTACCTAAACATACATATATATGTTTTGTTAAGGTATTTTTGCTATATACATGCATATCCAAGGTATCTTTCTACCTAAACATACATATATATATTTTGTGAAGTGTTTTTTTGTTTACATACATGCATATCTAAGGTATCTTTCTACCTAAACATACATATATATATATATATTGTGAAGTGTTTTTTTTTTGTTTACATACATGCATATCTAAGGTATTTTCACTACCTAAACATACATATATATATATATATATTTTGTGAGGTATGACTACCTTCCGAGCTTGCGCTTGTTTTATTTAAATTCCCAGGATCATGAGCAACTAGGTGCGTCCTACTATAAAAAGTGATCAAATAACAAGCATTGATTCAAAAGGTACTAGGTTGCCTCCTAGTAGCGCTTCTTTAACGTCTTGAGCTGGACGCCTTATGACTTGTCGGTCACTGACCTAGTACTTTGCTTACCTTTGGCTTTGGACTTGGTCGCCTATTGGTCGGCCATGTGGTGTAGGTGACACTCTAACCTTTTTATGGATGAGCTGAGGTGAACTCTAGAGGTGGTGGGGGTGTGTCTATTGCCCGCTACCGGCCATCCCAATGCTGCTGTGGTGCTTCGCCCTGCGCCCGTCTGGGGGCGCAGTACTTCTTGATGAAAGCCCGGTTAATGCGGGGCCTAACGACCTTGTTGGGGCGACGGGCACTCCGTAGAACTGACGGAGGCCCGTAATCAGAGCTGGCAACTCCAAGACCCTGTTGGCCTTCTTCGGGTCCACTAGGTGTCTTGCGGGCACAATCCCTGCAAACAATAGATGACATCAGAAATCAGTTGGGGGAGGTGCATACTTACCTATGCCACGACGACATGAACATGCTGGGGGGAACGGGCGCCCTGTAGGGCCGACAGAGGCCCGTAACCAGAGCAGGAAACCCCAGGGCCCTGTTGGACTTCCTCAGGTCCACTGGGTGTCTTTGTGGGTGCAATCCCTGCAAACAATAAATGGTATCAGAAATCAGTTGAACCATATGCATACTTACCCATGTCGGGACGACACAGACCAACTGATACTTTTGCAGGGGGAGATTGGCATTGTGATCACTGGGCAGAATGTTGCTAAGTAACAACGTCATTTATATCTGTGTAAGAGTGGTCATGTTGGTGCGCATGATCCACACTCGTCTCTTTGCAGCGGCACGGGTGAAATCTTGCCCCGGTATGCGTAATAGTTGTGTGACAGCCTCCTTTTTTGGTTGTGCTCGCACAGTTGGCCCTCCTCCAATATCAGGGGGTGGCCTAGGAACCGTTAAAAGGAAACTACTGGCCCCTTAACCGGGAGTGCAAGTCTCGGTTAAGCATTTAAGGACAGAGGACCTTAAATTCTCTTAAGGTGTAGATGTGGAGCACACTGAAAATGAGGACACGTAGCCCTCTAAAGGTGAGGGCGTGCAGCCCTCTCAAGACGAGGATGTGTAGTCCTCTGGAGGTGAGGGCGTGCAGCCCTCTGATGGCGAGGACGTGTAGTCCTCTCAAGGTGAGGGCGTGCAGCCCTCTGAAGGTGAGGACATGTAGTCCTCTGATGGCAAGGGCATGTAGCCCTCTCAAGGTGAGGGCGTGTAGCCCTACGAAGGTGAGGACATGCAGTCCTCTGATGGCGAGGGCGTGTAGCCCTCTGAAGGTGAGGACGTGTAGCCCTACAAAGGTGAGGACATCCAATCCTCTGATGGTGAGGGCGTGTAGCCCTCTGAAGGTGAGGACGTGTAGTCCTCTGAAGGTGAGGGTAACTAGTACCCAAGGCAAGGGCGGGTAGCCCTCTCAAGGCGAGGACGTGTAGTCCTCTGGAGGTGAGGGCGTGCAGCCCTCTGATGGTGAGGACGTGTAGTCCTCTCAAGGCGAGGACATGTAGTCCTCTCAAGGTGAGGACATACAGTCCTCTGATGGCGAGGGCATGTAGCCCTCTCAAGGTGAGGGCGTGTAGCCCTACGAAGGTGAGGACATGCAGTCCTCTGATGGCGAGGGCGTGTAGCCCTCTGAAGGTGAGGACGTGTAGCCCTACGAAGGTGAGGACATGCAGTCCTCTGATGGCGAGGACGTGTAGTCCTCTAAAGGTGAGGACATGTAGTCCTCGGAAGGTGAGGGCGTGTAGCCCTCTGAAGGTGAGGGCGTGTAGCCCTACGAAGGTGAGGACATGTAGTCCTCGGATGGCGAGGGCGTGTAGCCCTCTGAAGGTGAGGACGTGTAGCCCTACGAAGGTGAGGACATGCAGTCCTCTGATGGCGAGGACGTGTAGTCCTTTCAAGGTGAGGGTGTGTAGCCCTCCGTTGGCAAGGACGTGTAGTCCTCTCAAGCCGAGGACGCGTAGTCCTCTGACGGTGAGGGTAACTAGTACCCAAGGTGAGGGCGTGTAGCCCTCTCAAGGCGAGGACATGTAGTCCTCTGGAGGTGAGGACATGCAGTCCTCTGATGGCGAGGGCGTGTAGCCCTCTGAGGGTGAGGACGTGCGGTCCTCTGATGGCGAGGACATACAGTCCTCTAAAGGTGATAGGTACTAGTACCCAAGGGTCCACCTTTATGAGAAAGCAAGAGATCGACTCATCGAGAGGGCCGGTCATCCAAAAAGATTGGACACGAGATGTAGGAAATCTATGCAGTTAACATGATTTTTAAGGATGCAGACGCATGCAACCTTTGTTGTGAAACTTGGTAATGCTGACCTCATATGAAACAATGCAATGCAATGGAAAGTTTTACATTGTTCATGCCATCCTTTCCGTATTTTGTGATTTTGATTTTGATTTTGATTTAATTTTTTTGAAAAACACAGATTGACTGTCCTTTTGAAAAAGATGATAATTCATGCAACTTTATCCTATCTTTTGCAAATCTCTCCGGGAACTCCCTCAGAGTGTATATTCTGTTTGATTCAGTCACTTGACCATTTTGGAGCGACGACAATGGAGCCGTTTGACGTTTAATCAATCCATTGAAATCCTAGGGTTTGTCCCCCCTTTTTTTTTTGTTGAAAACATCGATGGGTGGGAACTTTTGATCGGCCCCTATGTTCACTTGAGGCTCATGCACGGTGCCTCTCATTGCCCCAGTGTAAGGCTTTGAGGTACAATTCGTTATCTTTCATCATGACCTTGTAGGAGGGAACCTATTGGGTGAGAACTTCTAATCTGCCTCTAGGTTCACTTGAGGCTCATGCACGATGCCCTTCATTGCCCCAGTGTAGGGCTATGAGGTAACCATCGTTGTCTTGTTTTCATAGCCTCGTAGTGAGGAAGAATGAAAGAAGGAGTTGATTCTTGCAAAAAGAATTTTTTCAAGGACGAGAAATAGTTGAAGGATTTTTTGATGGATTAAGTCAAATGACTCCTATGTAGAAGCAAGATGTTTTGATGTTTTGATGATGCCAAAGGATCAAGTGCTTCCAAGTTTTATTCAAGACAAGAATCCAAGAATCCAAGAAAATCAAGATATATGATCAAGTTGATCTCTAGAATCTTTAGGAAGAAGTTTCCGAATTGAAACAAACAAAAGGTTTGGCCAAAGAATTCTATCATTTCAAATTGAGATTTGCTCTCTGGTAATCGATTACCAGCATTTGAAAATGTTTTAATTCAAATTTTTAAAACTTGTAATCGATTACATAAGTCTTGTAATTGATTACCAGAGGGGATTTTCAGAAAATAATTTCCAAGAGACATATCTATTCAAATGTTTTATGAACGGCCATTCAAATGTTTTAAAGAGGGCTTTCATTGCCCAAACAGTTTTATCCTCTTGAAAGATCAAGAGTTTTTCTGAACTGAAATGTCTTATCCTCTCAAAAATATTCTTTGGTCAACCACTTGCATATTCAATAAGGAATTTTGATTGATCTTCATTGTACAATCTATCCCTTTTAAGAGAGATTTCTTCTTCTCTTCTTCTTATTTCTAAAAAGGGATTAAGAGACCGTGGGTCTCTTGTTGTAAAGGATTCCTGAACACAAGGGAAGGGTTGTCCCTGTGTGGTTCAGGCTTTGTAAAAGGAGTTTTACAAAGAGAGTGAAAAATCTCAAGTGGGTTGCTTGAGGACTGGACGTAGGTACGGGAAGTGGCCGAATCAGTATAAATCAAGTTTGCATTAAAGACGTTTATTTTGAATTGTCTTTTGAGTAATTCATGTTAAGGGTGCATTGTTAAAGAAAGAGTGATAGTTCAATTGGGGAATAGTCTTTGCATCTTAATTCAACCCCCCTTTTTCTTAAGGTAACTAAGGCCATTTGTCCAACATCCTATTCTTGATAACTCACTTCTCTCTAAAAAGACAAAATGAGGTCACATGAACGTCTATATTTTTACTTGAAAACACAGTCAATCAAATGCCTTTTATTTTTTATTTTGAAACTTATTTTTTTATTTTGAAACTTATTTGTTTTGAACTTTACTCGTTGTTTTACGGCACCCCCACCAACGTGCAAGACGAGTAATCTCTGATTGAACAGTCTTGGAAGTCAACACTCAGGAGCATAGGTCGCTTGAGCAAACAGACCAATGGCTTGCACCCACATTCCGATGAAAGTTGAATAAGCAAACATGCGTTTGTGAGAGGATGAGGGACAAAGATATCAACTTTATCCATTTCATTTAACATTGTAGCTGTGGTTTACAATAATGGCATAAACTTGGAAACCCTGATGAGTCATTAGGGACACCTAACAACAGCTTTCAAAATTGCCCCATGTGTGGCATCTCTTGTCAATGTCAGGATTTGCACGCAATTCTCCTCAAATTTCAGCCAGCCCGCATCAATTAGACCTTGCACCTTACGCTTCAGAGCCCTACCATGCTCAATGGAACGCCCCGGGGCTTCTCCGTGACAAGCACACGTTGCGTTCGAGTCGTATTCTCGGAGAAATGGAGGTTGATGAACCTTGGCTAGGGTTATGGCTACCATTGAATTATCAAGTAGATATGGGAGCAAGTCAGCATAGGACACTGGAATTGGGGTGAATTCTACAGACTTTCTCGCTGCAAAATTCACTTCTTGGTTGGTGTTTTTGGTTTGTGCTAAAGGTGGTGTTCGTCATTGGAAGTGCGGTAGACAGACTTTGTGGTAGATTTAGGGATGGCCTTTGTGGATAACTGGGTGGTGGGTAAGGAGAAGGTTTGTTATTGGCTGAGTAAAGATATTGTTGGGTTGGTGGGAAACTTGGCCGTACAGGAATGGCAGTCACAGCATGGGTTTCTCCCTCATCCTCACCCTCTTTATTTGCCCCAGTTTTCTCAGTCGTCCTAGTAGGATGATCAAATTTGCCTCTTTTCGAACCCACATTGATCCTTTCACTGGCGAAGACCAAATCTGCAAAGCTTTGAGGGTGCGCAGCCCACCATCTTTTCATAGTAGAGTACCGATAATGTGTCTACCATCACGATTATCGTCTCCCTTTCCATTATTGGGGGTACCACCTGGGCCGCCAGATCCCTTCACCTTTTGGGCGTGTTCTTTGAAAGATCCGTCCCCCTTTTTGCACATGTTCTGTAGTTGCATCCTATCCGGAACCATATCAAAATTGTACTGATACTGCCTAACAAAGGCAACCATTAGGTCCTTCCAAGAATGGACTCGGGAAGGTTCCAAGTTAGTGTACCAGGTAACAGCTACCCTAGTAAGACTTTCTTGGAAGGAATGTATCAGCAATTCCTCATCTTTTGCGTATTCCCCCATCTTTTGACAATAAATCTTTAGATGGTTCTTGAGACAAGTAGTCCCCTTGTACTTGTCAAAGTCCAGCACCTTGAACTTGGGAATGACCATGTTTGGGTATTAGGAACAACTTTTCTAGGTTAGCAAAGGCATAATCTTCACCTCCTTCAATGGCCCTGAGCCTTTCCTTTAGATGATCCGCCTTTCCCTTTTCGGCCATAGCAGGAGGGGCTCTTCCCACCGCAAAATGCAATGGTTGTGGTTGTGGGCGAAACTGAGGGCCCTCCAAAGTGTTTTCAAAGGGTATACCACCAACTGCTTGCCCTTCAGCGGCATATCCGAGCCAAGGCTCGAAGTCGGCTAGATTGTGGTGGGGAATTTCATGTGTCTCTTCCATGGTTTAAGAGACATGTGCATGATCAATTTGGGGTTGCTGGCTCTCAATGGGTATAGGAGTGGAGTTATTGACATTCTTATTGGGAGTGTACGCAACATTGGGTGGCGTATAGTTGAGAGGCAAGCCATATTGCGGGAAGGCGTGCTCGTTTTGAATTTGCACATCATGGGGGCCGCCCGTACTTCCCAAATCTTTGCCTACCATATCTGAGGTTGGATGATTCATTTGGTTGATGCCGGATGGGGACGTCGGGTTCACCTTAGCAACAACGCTGGTTGCGGCAATTGCAACCGCGTTGGCTTCCATTATCTTCTTCACGCTCATCATGGCCTCCATCATTGTGGCCATTTTCTCTTTCATGGCCTCCATGTCGGCCTTCATCTTCTCTTGCACCTCCTCTGCTTCACCCATTACTCTAGCTCTAGCACGAGTTCGGTAAGGGCGCCGTAAAGCGTGTCCTTTTCTTTTTGATAACAATGATTAAGTTCATTTTATTTTATTTATTTATTTTTTATTATTATTTTTTCTTTTTCAAGGAAAGAATGCAATGAGCAATGCAACCAATGAAAAGCATGGATGTATGTGAATGATACACAGGTGAAGTATTGCGAATTTCTACGCAGGACATGGGGTTGAATCAATTTAGATTTTTCAACATGGTTCATGACATCTTGGTCAAGGTGAAACTGGAAGTAACAAGGACATCAACAGTCCTAAATGTGTTTGGCAGTAAATGAAGCAGTGATGTAACTCGATTCATTTTTTGCCCCAATTTTTGCAAGATGGTTACTTCCATACTTCAACTTGACTTGATGAACCTTTTTGTAAAAGCATGAGCTTGGTTCAACCCTATAATCCAAGGAATGGCAATTCTGATCGCCAATACTTCAACAACATCTCATAGGGATGAATGACTCGGGCATACTTTAAGCTTATGCACGGAAAATGTAATTATGAAATTGAGATACCCGAAGAAACACCATTTCCTAGTTAACCATGCATTAGGTACCATGTTCACTCATTTTGTTTTTTAAGTGAAACGGGTTTATGATCCTAACATGGTTGGCTCATGGTGCCTAACACATGCAACTAAGAATGTAGTGTGAAGTTTCACGCTTCCCCCTTTTTGTTTTTGTTTTGTAGAGGAAAACGCAAGGATGAGCAAACATGAAAACAAATGGTATGCAATTTTGCAGATCAAACAGTTTGTTGAACGCATATGCATGATGATGCCATGACTCATGCAAAATGTGAGGCTGGAATATGATAACGGACAAATGCAGGAACGATATGTTCATTATGATGTTATGAAGAGATGCTTATGCGATGCATGATATGAATGCATTTTACGGACACGAGAGCCCGGAAAATTATCTCTTCTTACTTGCGCATTTGGGGGCGCAGTGCCCCATGTGTACAATTAAGAAGGTGATATGGACCTTCCGGCTTCCCGTGACAAAGGACGAGACCAACATACAATGCATGCTAGGGATAAAATGCGGGAGTGACTTGATTCGCACTAATTTTTGGAGTAAAAACGTGGGATAAACTCATTTTATTCAAAAAGTTATAACTAGTCAAGATCTGAGCGACAATACGAACTTCCTAGCGGTTTCTAATCATATGGTCCATTAAAGCTATCATATGTTGACAAAAGCTGAGAAGTCCGTGGATCTCCTCGGGAGCGGAGTAGGTGTCCACCATTGCTTTGGCCTTGGTTAGCAATCGGGGAAGTTCTTGACTCCCGCTCAAGGTAAGAGCAAGTCGGTCCATCCACACGGTTGCCTCTTGGTGCAATGAATCAATTACCCTTTCCCTTGCTTCCCTTTCTGCTGATATCTTGGCGTACTCATCTTCTAGCCTTTGCTCGTGAGTCGCCGCTAGATTTAGCTTCTCTTTGCACTCATCGATGATGGCCCACATATTCCCTTCAGTCTCACTTTAACTGTTGGGACAAATTTCTTTTCTACCTAAGGCAAGCCTTTAGCTCGTCCTTCCAGATCATGCCTTTGACCCATGATGATTCCTTTCACCTCTTCAGAGTTTGAGCTCACTATTGCTGCCCTATAAAGCCCCTCAAAACTTGTTTTGGTCGTGTTCTTCCTTTCGGGCCTTCTTGGTTTCTCATTCCAAGGCTTCATCGGTGGCCATATTAACGTCCCTTAGTTCATCATACTCTCTTCAGACTTTGATGGCTATGGACTTGAACTTCTCTTTGACTACCCAGGTTCTTTCAAGCTTTGCCTTTAGCGCTTGCACCTCATCACTTTCTTCCGAAGCTTTAACCTCATTGTCTCTCACAGTCTTTAGATTTGGGAGCCAATCCAATCCTTGTGTCCGGACTCTCAGCCACTTATGATAGCCACCGATGATCCCATTACTGCTTCCCCTAAGCTCTCTGTCCTTTCTTCATGCCGCATCCCATGCCTTGCGAACTCCTTGGAGTACCTTTGCATTGGGGTCACTGAAACCCCGTGTAATGAAAGGCGTGATGCTTTTGTCTAATGGCGCTCCTCTCACGGGGTAGCCAAGCTGTCTTATGGCGAGGACGGGATTATAATTAATACAACCCCTTGTTCCATCAAGGGAACATTTGGACATCCTTCGCATGAAGATAGAATCCTGATTCTTCCTTCCTTCTAGCGAGGGAACAAATTAACAGACGCCCCTCCATGCTAGCCAAGAGTTGGTCCCAATTCGCCTTCCCTTTTTCGACGCACAAGCGGTGACCTTGTAGCGGATAGACGGGCCTACCTTCTTGGAGAAAAGGGTGTGAAACCAGCCACACATAGAGAGCCAGTGCACAACAAAAAATTCTTGCGTCGCTCTTTTCACATCCTCGGTCGAACGTGTCATACATGGCCAAAATGGCGACGACCGGGCTTTCCTTGCCATGATGAAAGGCGAGGAAAGCGTCAATTACTGGTAGGTCCACTAACCCTTCCATATTCAGAAAGAGGACAACTCCAAAGATCAAAAGCGCCAAGATGTCAATAAAAGAAAGCCCATTCGCCTTGATTTTCCAAGGCCTTTGCCCTTTCCTCCAAACACTTCCTTGATACTCTGACTACCCCATTCCTATTTTGCTTTACCTGGTTCAACTCTTGTGCTGAGATTCTCACTACCTTGGCAACTCTTGTCGTGGAGGGATAGAACCCAGAGAAAAGATATGGCTTCCTTCCTCCCAGTGGGCATCCCAAGATTTCTTCAAACTCTTTCACAGTCGGCACTAGCTGGAAGTCCTCAAATGTGAAGCACCTTAGGGGCTGGTCATAATACTGGGAAAGGGATGCAATCAGTTCCATGGAGACTTCTACTCTAGCTAGGTCCCAAATCTTACCATAGGCTTTGCGGAAGGCTTGCCGTTGAAGTTGACCCATTAATTGCCCCAACTCTCGTAAACTAGTGACCTCTAAGCTCTTGATTTTGACTTGATAGAACCTCTTTTTAAGCGAAGGCTTTTGACTTGATCCCATGTTTTACTAAAGTGAAATAAAATCTAGTGCGAATCAAAACTCCGACATCTATCATGGGTGGAATGGATGAATGCATGAAGAAATGCATATGACACAGATGCAATTTAAAAATACGGGAGCCCGAGAAATTGTTTCCTTCTTGGATACAACGTTTGGGCAGCGTGGCACCCAACGTATGTTTTTAAGAAGGCGACACGGACCCTCCGTCGGTTTGCTAAAGTGAGGGGATCAAAGACGAAACCCACGCATGATGCATATGCGAAAGGCACAACATGGGGATGTACATAGTACGACAATATTCACAAACAAATATAAGCAAGAGGGTATATGATACTTATGCATGGCAGTGTGAAAAATGGCACGCAGCGTGTTTGCTCCGTGCCCCTATTTAAGGGACCTATAAGGGAAAGAGCTAACTAGGCTTTTAGTGATAACCCCCAAGGTAGTCATATCTCTCTTGATGGATTCTAGAGGTATCATCCCCTTCGAAGAACATACTACAGCAGTAGGGACTACTAGCAACAATATGTTTTCAAAGAGAAAAACTCTAGATGAGGGTTCACTGTAATCAAGCAAGTCGGAGACCTAGCATGATCACAGATTCACCTCCACTCCTTATGTTCCCACGAACCCGGGTATAGGGCCCTTTTTTCAACTCACCGTGTGTGCAAATAGTGTTAGTGTTTGTGTGCATCAAATGAATAAATATTTACCTCATGCATACAAAAAAATGCAGTAAAAGCATCAAAGAGTTGTATATACAAGAACATAATAAAGGGAAACCAACAAAGCAGTAAGTCATGGCAAAACTTTGCACAAGATTAAATGGCCTAACTCTCTAAAAACAATCCCCAGTGGAGTCGCCAACTGTAGCAACCTACCCTTCGGCGGGAGGGCGACGCGAGACTCGCGGGATGCGTGTTCCACGAAAGGAATACGCGCGGAGTCGCCACCAACGTTTATTTGAGGAAAACGTCGGAAAAACCGGAAAAGACGCGATCTATGAACTTTTTAAGTGAAAGGTTCGGGAGTTGTATTTACGCACGGGGAAGGTATTAGCACCCCATACGTCCGTCACAAGGGACGACAGCCTTTAATCGAATGTGCAAACATGACTTTGATTCTTACGTTCCCTTTTATGTCCTTATATCCTTTATACCCTTTTTATATTTTTCCTTTTTTGTGGTCGACAAGGGTGTTTCCCTTTGCTCCTACGTATTCCTCAATTTGCGATGAGGAAATCAGACCTACGTAGTTCTTTCTTATCAAGTGATTCTTTTTTACTTAAGTGGTGATCATTTTAAGGCGTTGGACCTTAAAAATGATCCATTTTACTTAGTGAGAAATTGAAATGACAAACTTCAAAAGCCTATTTTTTATGGACGAGCTTGACTAGGCGAGTTGATTTTAGCCTTAGTTTCACTTTAGTTATTAATCAATTCGATTAAGAATGAGAAATCCCAAAGAAAAAACGTCCGATTGATTTTCCGCTTTATTTTGCTAAAAGATGTTTTTTTTATTATTATATTATTTTTTACCTCTTTTTGATTTCCAACGTGGTTACGACACAACCGAACGGTCGGAATTTATTTTAACCGAAGTTAACGGATAATACAATTCAAACGTTCGGTGGAAATTGATTTTATTTTTAAGTTAAGCGAGAAATGACTTAAGTAAAATGGCTTAAGCACGTCAAGAGGGGGTATAAAAAGTAAACAAAACGAGAATAAAAATGCACGAAACACAATGTGGACCACTACGGGTACATAGAATGAATCGAAAAGCTTGGTTCGAGGTACTTACCCGTTGAAGATCGAAGAACGATGAAGAAGGAATGAAGAACGTCGAAGAACGGTCGAAACCTTTGCGAAATTCTTCACGAAAACGTTACGGAAACGTTTCGGAAGCGCCTCGGCTTAGATTTTCTTCACGGAAACAATTTTTCCAAGCAAATTCGAAAGAGAGAGAAGTGCCTAAGGGGCTGAACCCTTTTCTTCTTCACTTCCTCCCCTATTTATAGCAAAATAGGCGAGGTGGTTGCCGCCCAGCTCGCCCAGGCGAGCTCAGCTCGCCCAGGCGAGCCAGGTTGCTTCCTCCAGAAGCAACAGCCTTCTGGAGGAATATTCTGGAGGGCCCAAGTGGGCCTGGGTGCTATTTGCACCCCCATTTTTACTAAGTACACCCCCTCTACTTTTTTTTGGTGATTCTTTTTTCGTAAAGTTACGGAAACTTACGAATTTCGTAACGATACTTGTTTTCTTTCCGTAATGTTACGGAACCTTGCGGATTACATAATCATCCCCTTTTTGACTCACGGAATGTTACGGAACCTCACTTAATTATGCAACGATGCTTCCATTTGATTTCCGGTGTGTCACAGAAACTTACGGATTGTGCATCAATATTTTTTTGGTTTTCCGGCATGTCCTGGAATTTCACAAATTGCCTAATGATGGGTGCCAAGCACCTCACAAGGACCAAAGAAAGGTCGCATGTCGTCAAGCAAAGGTCCCCGGACGAAATTAGGATATGACAAGTAGGTAGCAAAAATGCCTTTGTTAATTTCCTTATTAATTTAGGTAGCAAAAATGCCTTTGTTAGTTTCCTTATTAATTTAGGTAGCAAAAATACCTTTTGTTAATTTATTCACATAGGTAGCAAAAATACCTTTATTGATTTGCACCTTTGAATATGTATATATGTAATTTAGGTAGCAAAATACGTGGATGTGTGTACATGTAATTTTTGGTAGCAAAAATGCCTCATAAAATGTATGTATGTTGCATTGGGTGGCAAAAATACCTCATCAATTTAGGTAGCTAGATGCCTTATTAATTTAGGTAGCAAAAATACCTTATTAATTTAGGTAACAAAATGCCTTATTAATTTAGGTAACAAAGTGCCCTATTAATTTAGTTAGCAAAATGCCTTATTAATTTAGGTAACAAAATACCTTATAGTTTAGGTAACAAAGTGCGCTATTAATTTAGTTAACAAAATGCCTTATTAATTTAGGTAACAAAATACCTTATAGTTTAGGTAGCCAAAATACCTCACAAAAAATTATATGTATAGGTGGCCAAAAATGCTTGAATATGCATGTATGCATTTTAGGTAGCAAAAATACCTTGGACATATGTGTATGCAATTTAGGTAGCAAAAATACTTGAATACATAGTATGCAATTTTTGGTAGCACAAATACTTGAATGTGCATGATTGTAATTTTTAGGTAGTAGAATGTTTTGCACGCTTGTATGTTCATAAATGTACTTCATAAGGAAATTTGTGTATGAGTTTGCTCTAAGTTTACATTGATATTTGTGTTTGTTGGAGGAAGTTGTATGCCATTTTTGCTTGACTTTTCTATTTTTGGTGCACTGACTTTACGAATGTGTTTCGCAGGAGATGGCCCCAAGAAAGTTTCCATCAAAGAGGTCCAGGAAGGACACCGCCAAAGAAGGCTCCAGCACTGCCCCATAGGATGACACATACTTCGACAGACATCGATTCCGGAGCACCGAACATCAGCAACGCTTTGAGACCATGAAGGGATGGCCATTCCTCAAAGAGAGGCAGGTCCAGTTGAGGGACGATGAGTTCCCTGATTTTTAGGAGGAGATAGGCTGCAGGCGTTGGGCGCCACTCGTGACACCCATGGCTAAATTCGACCCGGAGATAGTCATGGAGTTTTATGCCAATGCCTGGCCTACCGAGGAGGGAGCTCGGTATATGCGTTCCTGGGTGAGGGGCCAGTGGATCCCTTTGACACAGACGCCCTCAGTCAGTTCTTGGGCCACCTGCTGATCTTGGAAGAAGGTCAGTAGTGCGAATTCAGCTAGAGGAGGAATCAGGTCTCTAGTTTTGATGAAGAGGCCATCGCTCAGCTATTATGCACACCGGTGAAGGATTTCGCTCAGACCGCAGTAGGGAGACAGGTGTGGATCATGCGCACCAGCATGACCACCCTTACCCAGATATGGATGACATTGCTGCTCAGCAACATCTTGCCTAGTGACCACAACTCTGACCTCCCTCTGCTGAAGTGTCAATTGGTGTATGCCATCCTGACACAGGTGAGTGTTCACGTGGCTCAGCTGATTTCTGATACCATTTATCAGTTTGCAGGGACGGTGCCTACGAGACACCCTATGGACTCGGAGAGGTCCAACAGGATCCTGGGATTCCCAGCTCTGATCGCGGGCCTCTGCCAGTTCTACGGAGTGCCCGTCGCCACCAGCAAGGTCATTCAGCCTCCCATTACCAGAGCCTTCATCGAGAAGTACTGCATCCCTAGGCAGGCGCAGGGCCAAGCACCACAGGAGCCCGAGGAGGATCAGTAGCCAGCAGTAGATGCGCACCGCCGCCACGAGAGGAGGCACCATCTCTGAGGTCCCTCTCTGATTTCCTGGATAGGATAGAGCTCTAGATGGACAAGTATATGCATCACGTGATTAGACAGCAGGCGGCTAATCATAGAGGGCAGTGGCGGCTGAATGAGACATTTTATCATTACAACTTGCACTAGCAAAGTCAGGACCCCAGTCCTTTCCCTTGGCCCACTCCCGAGCAGTTTGAGGCAGGGCCCACGGGGACCTCTGGTGGTGGGGATGAAGCCCAGGACGATCAGGACATGGCAGACATGTTGGATTTCCTCCTCTAAGAAGGACAAGGACGACCGAATCACCAAACTTCTGATTCATCTTCCTTTGGACATTATTGCTTTTGATTTATTTTGTTATTTTCGTGGGATTTGACATTATTGGTTTTGTTTATTTCATGGTTTCCGTGCGATGTGATGCTATTGCTGTTGTTTATTTTGTTATTTTCGTAGGATTTGACTTTATTGCTTTTGTTTATTTTGTGGTTTCCATTGGATGTGACATTGTTGGTGTTGTTTATTGTTATTTCCGCATGATTTGGCATTATTTGCTACCAGTTATTATGTCGATTATGATTAAACTGAACATGTCGTTATCGCCTTTGGTTATCAGTCGCTCATTGTGAGTAATTTTTTACCACATCTAGCATGTTGTCGTATTTACATGGCGATGGTTTGCCTGAAACGCCAAAAACGCAGGTCTCGTGTACTTTCAGTCGCACGCCTCTTTTTCAATAAAATGTAATTTCGGATACTAACTGTGCCCGATTTACAAACTGTTTCTAATCCTTTACAAAGAAAAACAATAATTAATCAAATAACCAAAAAAAAAAGAGAAAGGCAAACACGCTTTTGAAAAGAAATAATTGCCAATTTTTCTTTGGAAAATTTTCACCAATCAGAACACAAGCGGATTTTTGAAAAAATGTGTGTACACCTGAAGGGTGAACGCTGTGGAAGTTTTCCCGAATGCCTAAACGGACTCGGGTGAATACATAAATTGATAAAAGGGCATCTTATTGTCACATGACCACAAACTTGATGTTTGAGTGTCCACATGGGTGCATGCATGATCAATTTTGCATAAATTTCTAAATCTTCATTGTTGCATGCGTATCATGGAAATAACGTGGGGCATTCCCTTATCCCTGAACCGCTTGCCGAATGAATATCCTTGACATACCTCATGTCTGGCCTTCTACAAGCCTTTTGAACCAAAACCTCAACTCATCGGCCATAAACCTTGACCTAGGATAGGAATTTTTCCCTTTACCCTCGAAAGAAGGAACAAAAGAACCTCCCAAGAAAGAAGATCCATTCACTATTAAGCTGCAAATGTGCTTCAAAAGCAAAAGAAAAAGAAAGTTCTCAGCCAAAGGTCGGAAGAAAGCAAAAGGAAAAGAAAGTTCCCGGTCAAAGATCAGAAGAAAGCAAAAGAAAAAGAAAATTCCCGATCAAGATCAAAAGAGCACTAAAGAAATATACAGAAAGGTCTTTGGACCCAACAATGTATGAATAAACATACAAAATTGTCACAAGCAAGAAAGAAAAGAAAGGAAACCGTGGCTTGCGACACATGAAGTGGTCCCCTTCTTTATTACCAAATCTTTTGTGCCAGTGACTCTTTCGCCCCGCGCTAAACAAAAACAGAAAAGGAAAAGGCCGAAATACCCAGAGCCAAGTTTCCCACCAAAGATAGTTTCCCGAACAAGTCTTATTGATCCATGATTGCGCATGTTATCTTTGATTTGATAGGAAATGATTTGCAAAGTCAAGTCATGACATATCTATGGTTCGGAATTAGGATGAAACACTTGTCCATGTGAGATTTATACACTTTGAAGTGATTTTCTTCTATTTTTGTTGGACCCAGTGTTTCTTCTAAATGCTCGTTTAGAAATGAAATGCTAATATCCTAAATCTCATTTACGGTTATGAGAAAATTCTATCAGCATGCTTTCCTTCCCAAGTGGACACATTGTTTTTCTTCAAAATGTATGTGGCTCTAACCGGTTGGAAGTTTGTTTCTTTGCTAAAGCATGTTCGGAGTGAAGGGACACTGAGACTACTTTAGCCTCTCCTTTCATCAACCAGGGGCAAGCGAGCCCATTGACACGCGGAGACCAATGTGGTTGTTTGCACCTTTTCGTCGAAGACTCGATGTCTATCAACCGAGACTACTTTAGTCTCTCCTTTTTGTCATCCAGAGACAATCAAGTCCGATGACACGCAGCGACCAACATGGTCGTCTTCACCCTTTCTCGAAGACTCGATGTCTATCGACCAAGACTACTTTAGTCTCTTCTTTCGTCAACCAGAGGCAAGCGAGCCCGTTGACACACAGAGACCAATGTGGTCGTCTGCACCTTTTCATCGAAGACTTAATGTCTATTGACCGAGACTAGGCGGCAACCATCTAGGGGGGTGTACCTAGCCCTGGGCCCATCTGGAATATTCTGGAGGGAGGTTGCTTTAGGTGGAAGCTACCTAGATCGCCTGGGCAAGCTGAGCTTTCCTGGGAGAGCTAGGCGGCAACCACCTCCCTCAGTTTTTCTATAAAATGGTGTTTGGGGTTGAGGGGAAGGGGTTCAACACTTTGGATATTCAATTTTCACTTAAAATTAGTGAGGAGAAGAAGAAAGAAGGGAAAAATCGAAGCTGAGGCGCTTCCATAAAGTTTCCATGATCAATTTTGTGGACGTTCTTCACCGTTCTTCATTCGTCGATCTTCAACCAGTTAGTTTTTGATTTTGAAGCATTGAATTCATTCTATGCACCCTTAGGGGTCCATTCTTGCTTTGTATGTTTTCGTCTTCATTCTTCTACTTTTGGTATTCTTTTTCATCATTTAAAGCAAGTTCCGACCGATCGTTTAAGCCGTAACCTCACTTAATTAATGTTTAAATAAAATTCAACCTATCACTCATGTCGTAACCTTGGTTAAATCAAAAAATAATAAAATAAGTGTCAACCAGACATTTTACTTTGAAAGTCCTCATTAATGAGTTGAGAAATGACCAAGTGAAACTAAGGATAAAATCAACTCACAAATCAAGCATTTTCCAGCAAAAAGGTCATTTGAAACCGTTTCAAGGTCCAATGCCTTAACAATCCCGTTTTACTTTTATCGTTGAAAACGAATCGTTTAAAAGTCAAAAATCAACACCTCGCATAACTTTCTTGCTTTCTAAAGAACTATGTAGGTCTGAGTTCCTCATCGCAATTGAGGATATGTAGGAGCAAAAGCCTCGCTTTTGTTGACCCCAAAAGATAAAAAATGTAAAAAAGGAAAAATAAAATAAAATAAAAGTCATGATTTTGCACATTTGATTAAAAGGTTGTCGTCCCTTATGACGGATGCGTGGGGTGCTAATACCTTCCCCGTGCATAAAAACAACTCCTAAACCTTTTGCTCTTAAAGTTTGTAGACCCGTTCTTTGGTTTTTCTAACATTTTCTTCAAATAAACGTTGGTGGCGACTCTGCGCGTTTTCCTCCCTTGGAAGATGCACCCATGAGTCTCGCGTCGCCCTCCCGCCAAAGGGTAGGTTGCGACAAATATATTGGAAGAAAATTTAGATCTAAAGGTTCAGCACAAGAAGATTAAGACTAAGAAATGATAGAACCTAAAATCACCACAAAAACATGATTCAAGAGTAGATCTATAAAATTTGAACCATTGAAATGCAAGAACAAGTGTAGATCTAAGATTTAATCAATTTATTTTTTTGAATCTACTCTAAACAGCACCAAACCACAAGACAATGGAGGATATACATGGAGAATAAGATGAAGAACAATGAATTAAAGTGAATTGACCGAACAAAAAGATAGAGGAAGCAAAACAACATCGCCTAGATGAAGATGCTCTTGATACCACATGATGTAGCTTCATATGAACTTGTAGGCCTTGGATCTTATTCATCTTTGGAGTCTTTTGTTTCTTTAATATCAATGGCTGCGGAATGGAGAAGGAAGAAAGATGATTGGAGACGCCATTTCAAGGAGAAGATGAGTCAAGAAGAAGCTCACCACCATAGGAAGCCATGGATAAGAGCTTGAAGGTAGGAGAAAATGAGTGGAGGGGGCGGGGGAGAAAAAGCATGAAATTTTGTGTCTCAAGTGAGGTCTGAACTTTGAAGTGTAATTCTCAAATGATCAAAGTTGAAAAATGCACACACATGACCTCTATTTATAGCCTAAGTGTCACACAAAATTGGAGGGAAATTTGAATTTCTATTCAAATTTCACTTGACTTTGAAATTGAATTTATGGAGCCAAAATTTCTCTAATTATGATTAGTTAATTTTAGCTATGGTTCAGCCCACTAATCCAAGATCAAGTCCAAGATTCTCCACTAAGTGTGCTTAGGTGTCATGAGGCATGTAAAGCATGAAGGACATCCACAAAGTGTAACTATATGATGTGGCAATGGGGTGTAGCAAGCAAATTCTCACCTCCCCCTCTTAAATATAATTGGATTCGGCTTCTCCCAATTCAATTAAATTTATTTCCCAACACACACATCAAATATTCACTTAATGCATGTCAAATTACAAAACTACCCCTAATACAAAAACTAGTCTAGGTGCCCTAAAATACAAGGGCTGAAAAATCTTACATTTCTAGGGTACCCTACCTACATTATAGAGCCCTAAATACAAGGCCCAAAAATAATGAAATCTTAATCTAATATGTACAAAGATAAGTGGGCTCGTACTTAGCCCATGGGCCTGAAATCTATCGTAAGGCTCATGAGAACTCTAGGGCCTTCTCTTGCATCTTTGGCCAAATCTTCTTGGAGTCTTCTATCCAATGCCCTTGGGGGTAGGATTGCATCATTGGGGGTAAATACACTCGGTTTGAATGTTCCTTCAAGCCTATGCTGATCCCATATGGTTAGAGCATTCTCGCAAAACAGAGTGACCTTGACTGGTCTCCCTATGATTTTACCTAGTGAGAGTGACTTGACTTACCAGTGTGTGGTTTGTCTTGTCATGTACTCCTAGGCGCCTGACGAGGTTTTTCACTAACATGGTACCATATTTCATATAGGATTGAGTCTTAGTGTATCTATTGCATAACACCTATGTAATGACTATTTTGGCTCGTTATATGCTAATGGGTAATGAATTATGTAAGTGTGAGACATTGTGTGCACCTGAGATGTGTTGTTTTGAACACACGATTAATGTGACGGTGTGGAATGTGATTGTGTGATTAAATCCTTGGGACAAATGATGTTACACAATGAGTGGTAAGATGATGCAAATTATGCTAAGTTGAGTTTGTTATACTTATATTAGATATATGTGATTTTGTTTATCTCTACCTATTTAGGAATGTGATAACTCACTCTCTATGAGTTATTTGTATTTGGATCCTGTGATGATCTTGAACCTTGTGTTCATGGGAGCAGATGGTTAGGTGGATGACTTTGAACCTTGTGTTCATGGGAGCAGATGGTTAGGTCGATGTATAATTATATTTATTGTGTTATTTGATTATATGATTTGACTTGAATGAGTTGAGGCATGGTGTGAATTAGTCATGCGTGATTTGATCGATGTGGATGTTGAATTATGTGGAGTTTTATTGACCTAAGTTGAAATTATGAGATTTCAAAATTTTACCTAAACTTATTCTGGTAATACCGCGATCTGTGATTTGTTAATCGTTGGATCGTCTCCAAATTTGGACTATAGGTTCCTAACACATGCCCCACGTTTTGACTGTTGAGATTTTCAAAATAACAACTTTTGACCTCTCGCGTAGTTCATGAAGCCCACTAAGCGTAATTCCAACCCGAGAGGGAATTGCGTTGAGCGCGAATTGTCGCGCTTAGCGCCAAAAGTGGACTCCCGCTTAAGGGGACGAGTGTTAGTCGATGAATACAACTAACTTTTGTGTATAAAACTTATGTAAATTGTATCAAAACTCCTCCAATTTATGGTTATTTTGTAGTATTGTAATTAATTTTTGTTAAAGATAGGTAATAAATACTTAGTACTTCCATTTTATGTGTTTAATAATCATTTCCTCTCCATTTCAGGTTAATTAGGCAAGCTTGTGAAGTGCTGATTTTCATCCTCTTGCTAAGCCAATCTTCTGGCTTAGCGAGGAAGAATCTGGAAGAAAGATGAGATGTGCATGTTCGTTGAGCGAAGGGTCATCCTGCTAAGCACATCGCTTCAATCTATCCACAGAGCGAGAAAAGCACGCACTAAGCCAAAATTCACTAATGTGCACTAAGCGGTTCAGAGTTGCACTAAGCACGCAAGCACAAACAAAGCCACCTATTTAAGCTTGAAATCAAATTTTAGAGGGAGAGTTTGGCCTTTTCTTGAAGCTTTTGCATGCCTAGAGATTTATAGAGAGAGAAAGGTCCAAGTTCTAGAGAGTTTTGAGATTTTGCTGTGCGAAGACCTTTAGAGAACCGAGCTTGAAGAGGAAGTCATCCTGAGACCATGAGATGAGTCTGTGAGTGATTGTGAGGTTCTTAAGGTGAAGGAGACATCCTCACCGCTTGTATTTCTTCAATCCTTCACTTTTCTCTTCTCTTTATTGTAAAGGAAGCATCCCAGTTATGGTGAGCTAAATCTTGTGTTGGTTCTTCCTTGTAGGTACTTAATCTAAATACCTGTATATCTATTTAATCATGTTTTTTGTGTTCACTGGGCTATCAGAACTTCATTCTACCATGCTTTCGCCTTGATCATGCAAATGCATGTGTTGTTAGGATCATTCAACAGTGGAAACTGGTCTGATTCTTAGAACCTGATAGGACGGGGCTAGTTTATCATATTATCATGAGGGATCGGGGTACGGTAACCTAGTTGTTTGTATGTTTGTCTTAATGAAGTTCTGGTCGAGTTTAGTCCAACAAGAGGAATCTGAGGATGATGCCTGATCAGGATTAGGCCAGACTATCATGAGGAATTGAGGTTTAGCATTTCAGGAGACACCATAGAACACATGAGAATTGTTAAGTAGAGAATATCTTTTTAACATCAGGCACCTATTACGAAGACCAACGTGTTATCTACTTGTCTTTATGCATCATTACTCACGTGATTTTCCTTTTAATAGTTAGTCTACATACCTATTCATAGTCAACACATTCCTTTTGACACTAGACACCTATTCACTGAATATGGCTTTACCAAGTAACACAAGTTCCCCGAGAGTTCGATACTCGGTTCTTACCATTTTATACTACTTGCGCGATCCGGTGCACTTTCTGCAACTGAACAACGAGCTCTCTAAGTGAGAACTGCAGATTATAAATACGTTCTTCAGCGTGAAAAATGTGATTTTTCACTCTCTTTCTCTCCAAACGCCCACCCAAACCCTAAGACATCCTCCTCCACCACCCACGACCATAGGTTGCCACCACTAGTTGCCGTTGCTTGCCGCCGAACCACCACACTAAGAGGGACATTTTAATTGGAGTAGAATCCACCTTAAGGATTCGGTGGAGAACAATACCTCAATCCTTTCTTTCGTAGCTTCTTCGAGGTAATCTTGATTCTAAGCCTTTCTCCTAGTTAGGTTGAGTTTCTCTTTGTGTTTCTTATGTTTTGGGTACTGTAATAGGGTGTTTTTACACTTCCTTTGAAAAACCCTTGAAACTGAGATGTTGTAAAAGTTATCTTTTTATAAAATTGATGTTAGTTTCGTGACCTTCGCTGAACCCCGGTCACGTTGGCGTTATCGGAATTTCAAAATGACGTCTCCTTTTAGTAGAATCTGAAACATCCCTTAGCCCTTTATGTTTTTGATAGGGGCAATTGACCCCGAATGTTGTTATTAACCTTGTTTTTGAAATCTATACTAAATTTCCTTCAATTTGGTATATAGAACATTGTGTTTGGACTCACGAAAGTGAACAAGAGATATCTTTGAGCGACGCAAAGAGGAACTAACAGAGAGCTCATGATAGGTGAGGGGAGTTGATTATAATTTATGGCTTTTGATACCATAGTTGGGGTCAGGGAACCTAACTATGGAGATGTTCGCATGTCCCTGTTGCATTCTAGTTTTCAAGAAAAATTGTTTTCAACTAATGGGATGTGGTATGTTTGTTATTGAAGAATGAAATTGTGAATGATGTTGTTGTTGTAACAATTGGAATTTTTGGGAAAAGTCTTAATTACAGAGGAGAGTTTGCCCAAAATTTCATATTTGTTCTTCTATTTAATCCTTTACTAAATTTTAAATGGGCACGCAAGTTTGTTTTGTAAACCATAGTTCTCCTCTTTAATTTATAATTTTTCCTTAAAATATTAGTCTCAAGATATTATGGATTGTTGTTGTATTAGACTTATGTTATTTGAAGACTTGGGAAGTGTGAATCTCGGGCATGAAATTTTTATGTATGTATTTGTGGGATGTGATTACTGATGATGTTGTTATCGATGATAACGTTGATATGAGATTATGTTCTTATTGGTGATAATATCGACAAAGAATGATGTTGTTATTGGTGATAATATTGATATGAGAATGATGTTGTTATTGATGATAATGTGACATGAGGTGATGCCGTTATTGATGATTGTGCTGATATGAGATGATATTGTTATTGTTGATAATGTCATGACACGAGATGATGTTGATGTTGAGAATGACATTGAGACGAGAGAATATTGATGTTGAGAATGACATTGAGATGAGATGTTGATGTTGAAAATGTCATTGTGATGATGTGTGTTGTGTATGTACATGGGGGTGCAGTGACCATGATGGATATCACTGGTGGGGGAAATAGAGTGGTTAAAGAGTTTTAAGCATCTCTAGAGGGGGATGGCTTAGAATCTTTAATTATCCGCGATCAGTGCATTGATGGTGCCCATGTTTAATACTTCATATTGCATGGAAATACTATAAACTTTGTCAGTAAGTACTTGTAGTTTCTTATGAGGGGAATACTTGTACTTGGGGGCATGTCACTCGGTTTGGAACTCCCTTGAGAGGCTGATCACCATGGGGGGAGGGAGTTTCCTGTGCACGACAGGGTGACCTCGACACTTGCTGCCTAGTTTTCCTAAATGAGAGTGTCATGTGGACACGCACTATTTCCTGATGAATGGTACCGAATTGCATTTTAGAGTTGAGGTCAGGTGCATGCATCATATTGAGCATGATTGATTGGAATTATGGAAGGTTGATGACTACTTGTTGAGTGTATGTTGGATTAATGGATATTTGTGTATGATTATGGTATTGCTTAATGTTTTCTTACTAATAATGATCATTTGATTTTTGTGTTAATTTCTTTTATAATAAAGTCACCTTGCAATTTTTGTACCGTGTGGTTGGTACTTGAGATGATCGCGAACCATTGTTAATGGGAGCAGATGGACAATAGTAGAGTACATGAAGTAACATTCTTTTGAAGAGTCGCCAAGCCGATGTGATGACGTTGAGATTATTTTGGGAGAGAGTTGTATTTTGTTAATCAACTCCTCCATAGTTGGTTTTATAATTCTTTTTGAATTGAGGATGTAAATTACAGATTTAATTATATGTATGAACTAATTTACTTTCCATTATGTGAAGGATGTGTACTGAGTTAATATATATATATATATATTCATTTAAGTAATTGAGTGTTGTTTAGTGAATGCATATCGCAAAAAATTTACTTTCATTTTTCATAAGCAAATTAACGGAGTTTTCATTTAAAAATTGAAATTTACACAATTTAGAGTGGTCATATCGTAGCCACGAGGTGGGTCGTACATGATGGTGACATGTGGGGCATGAGTTTTTATTTCAATTGCATGATGTTCTGAATATATTATGTTACTTTATGCTATTCCGGTGTGATGCAATCCTACCCCCCAAGGGTATTGGATTGAAGACTCCAAGAGGATTAGCCTAGAGCTGCTAAAGAAGGCCCTGGGATTCTCATCAGCCTTACGATAGATTTTGGGCCCATGGTGATGCAATCCTACCCTCCAAGGGCATTGGATAGAAGACTCCAAGAAGATTGGGCCAAAGATGCAAGAGAAGGCCCTAGGGTTCTCATGAGCTTTAGGGTAGATTTCGGGCCCATGGGCTAAGTATGAGCCCACTTATCTTTGTACATATTAGACTAGGATGTCTTATATTTGGTCCTTGTATTTAGGGCTCTATATTGTAGGTAAGGTACCCTAGAAATATAGGATTTTTCAGCCATTGTATTTTAGGGCACCGAGACTAGTTTTTGTATTACGGGTAGTTTTGTAATTTCACATGCACTAAGTGAATATTTGATGTGTGTGGTTGGAAATAATTTTAATTGAATTGGTAGAAGCCCAACCCAATTAAATTTTAGAGGGGGAGGTGAGCATTTCCTTACTACACCCCATTGCCACATCATATAGTCACACTTTGTGCATGTCCTTCATGCTTTACATGCCTCATGACACCTAAGCACACTTAGTGGAGAATCTTGGAATTGATCTTGGATTAGTGGGCTGAACCGTAACTAAAATTCACTAATCATAATTAGTAAAATTTTGGTTCCAAAGTTTGGCTCCACAAATTCAATTTCAAATTCAAGTGAAATTTGAATTGAAATTCAAATTTCCCTCCAATTTTGTGTGACACTTAGGCTATAAATAGAGGTCATGTGTCTGCATTTTTTTTTAACTTTGATCATTTGAATATTAAACTTCAGATTTCAGAGCTCATTTAGAGCACAAAATTTCGTGCTCTTCTCTCCCTCTCCCTTCATTCATCTCCTTCTTCCTCCAAGCTCTTATCCATGGCCTCCTATGGTGGTGAGCTTCTTCTAGACTCATCTTCTCCTTGAAGTGGCGTCTCCTCTCTCTCTTCCTTGCTCCATTCCGCTGCCATTCATCTTCCAAGAAGCAAAAGAATCCATTGATGAAGATGATCCTAGGCCTACAAGCTCAAATGGAGCTTACATCACATGGGCTAAGTATGAGCACACTTATCTTTGTACATATTAGATTTGGGTTTCATTATTTTTGGGCCTTGTATTTAGGGCTCCATAGTGTAGGGAGGGTACCCTAGTAATGTAGGAATTTTCAGCCTTGTATTTTAGGGCACCTAGACTAGTTTTTGTAATTTCACATGCACTAAGTGCACTATTTGATGTGTGTGTGTTGGGAGAGAAATTTAATTGAATTAGGAAAATCCCAATCCAATTAAATTTTGGACCTTCCTAAGGGGAGGTGAGCATTTGTTTGCAACACCCCATTGCCACATCATGTAGTCACACTTTGTGCATGTCCTTCATGTTTTACATGCCTCATGACACCTAAGCACACTAAGTGGAGAATCTTGGACTTGATCTTGAATTAGTGGGCTGAACCATAGCTAAAATTCACTAATCATAATTAGTGAAATTTTGGCTCTAAATTTGGCTTCACAAATTCAAATTCAAATTCAAGTAAAATTTGAATAGAAATTTAGATTTCCCTCCAATTTTGTGTGACACATAGGCTATAAATAGAGGCTTTGTGTGCGCATTTTTTCAACTTTGATCATTTGAGAATTACATTTCAAAGTTCAAACCTCATTTGAGGCATAAAATTTCATGCTCCTTCTCTCCTTTTCCCTCCACTCATCTTCTCCTACCTTCAAGCTCTTATCCATGGCTTCCTGTGGTGGTGAGCTTGTTCTTGACTCATCTTCTCCTTGAAGTGGCATCTCCAATCACATTTCCTCCTTGTCCATTCTGCTGCCATTGATCTTCAAGAAGCAAATTATTCCATTGATCTTCAAGAAGATCCAAGGCCTACAAGCTCTACATGGAGGTACATCATGTGGTATCAAGAGCATCTTCATCTAGGTGATGTTCTTTTGCTTCCTCTATCTTTTTGTTCGGTCAATTCACTTTAATTCATTGTTCTTCATATTATTCTCCATGTATCTCCTCCATTGCATTGTGGTTTGGTGCTGTTTAGAGTAGATTCAAAAAAATAAACCGATTAAATCTTAGATCTACACTTGTTCTTGCATTTCTATGGTTCAAATTTGATAGATATACTCTTGAATCATGTTTTTGTGTTTTCAGTCATAATATTCTTGTGCTGAAACTTTAGATCTCAATGTTCTTGCTCAATATTGATTAGAAAAGAAAACACAAAAATCTAAGTGTAAATCACTTCATTCATGTTGTCTTAGAGTCATGTTTAGTCATAATAATCGTCACATTATGTTCTAAGTTTGTGTTCAATTTTGATTTTGTTGATTGAATTCTAGATACATCTGTTCATGTATTCTTGCAATTCTTAGCCTATCATTTTAATTTTGAGTCTAATTCATGCATGTTATTTAGTTCATAACATGTTCTAAATCAATTCCTAGAAGTAGTCTTGTTGAACTTTTTTTTTCTTTTCTAAGTTTCCTTTATGATGCCTATGAAGAAATTGAATCGTGGTGCTGAGTTGTGGCTTGATTTGTGAATCAAAATAAGTCTTAAGCTCTCTTGAATTGTGTTATTCAAGACAATTGAGCATAAGCAAACACAAATTGTAACTATACAAGCCTTGAACAACCTAAACACTACTCTTGATTTCTAGGTTGAAATTTTGGTTGCTGTCAGTTTTGGCACATTGTGTTCTTAACTCCACCATGGCTTGAATACTTTGAATTTGGAGTAAAAGGTTTACTGAAATTTTTAGACATCGGGAAAAAAATTCGAAAAAATAGAAGCAAGTGATTTGGATAAATAGAAAAAATAAGAAAAATCACACAAGTTGGCAGGAAAATCAGTGTCTAGGAAAAAAAAAGTAAAAGGGAAGTGTGCTTGTTGTTTTGGCTCAAAATTTGTTCTATAATTGGTGCCTATTTTATACCAATATAAGTTCTGAAATTTCAATTTAAAAGCAGTGTGAAAATAAGTGCCAAAAATAGAGGTTTTTCGAGTATTTTTTTTTCTTTTTTTTATGCCTCAAATAAGGTTTGAACTTTGAAGTGTAATTCTCAAATGAGGTCTAAACTTTGGATTGGGCTTCTCCCAATTCAATTAAATTTCTCTCCCAACACACACACATCAATAGTGCACTTAATTCATGTGAAATTACAAAGCTACCCCTAATACAAAAACTAGTCTTGGTGCCCTAAAATACAAGGGCTGAAAAATCCTACATTACTAGGGTACCCTCCCTGCACTATGGAGCCCTAAATACAAGGCCCAAAAATCATGAAACCAGTCTAGCCTCTGGCTCGCCTGGGCCACCAAATAACTTCATCGTGAAGAAGCCCAATCCAATTAAATTTTAGAGGGGGAGGTGAGCATTTGCTTACTACACCCCATTGCCACATCATATAGTCACACTTTGTGCATGTCCTTCATGCTTTTCATGCCTCATGACACCTAAGCACACTTAGTGGAGAATCTTGGAATTGATCTTGGATTAGTGGGCTGAACCATAACTAAAATTCACTAATCATAATTAGTGAAATTTTGGCTCCAAAGTTTGGCTCCACAAATTCAATTTCAAATTCAAGTGAAATTTGAATTTCCCTCCAATTTTGTGTGACACTTAGGCTATAAATAGAGGTCATGTGTGTGCATTTTTTTCAACTTTGATGATTTGAATATTAAACTTCAGATTTCAAAGCTCATTTAGAGCACAAAATTTCGTGCTCTTCTCTCCCTCTCCCTTCATTCATCTCCTTCTTCCTCCAAGCTCTTATCCATGGCCTCCTATGGTGGTGAGCTTCTTCTAGACTCATCTTCTCCTTGAAGTGGCGTCTCCTCTCTCTTTCCCTTTCTCCATTCCTCTGCCATTCATCTTCCAAGAAGCAAAGGAATCCATTGATGAAGAAGATCCTAGGCTTACAAGCTCTAATGGAGCTGCATCATGTGGTATCAAGAGCATCTTCATCTAGGTGATGTTCTTTTGCTTCCTCTATCTTTTTGTTCGGTGAATTCTCTTTAATTCCTTGTTCTTCATCTTATTCTCCATGTATATCCTCCATTGTCTTGTGGTTTGGTGCTGTTTAGAGTAGATTAAAAAAAAAATAAACCGATTAAATCTTAGATCTACACTTGTTCTTGCATTTCTATGGTTCAAATTTTGTAGATCTACTCTTGAATCTTGTTTTTGTGTTGATTTTAGGTTCTATCAATTTTCATTCATAATATTCTTGTTCTGAACCTTTAGATCTAAATTTTGTTCCAAAATATTGATTAGAAAAAAAAAACACAAAAATCTAAGTGTAAATCACTTAATCCATGTTGTCTTAGAGTCATGTTTAGTCATAGTAATTGTCACATTATGTTCTAAGTTTGTGTTGAATTTTATTTTGTTGATTGAATTCTAGATACATTTGTTCATGTATTCTTGTCATTCTTAGCCTATCTTTTGAATTTTGAGTCTAATTCATGCATGTTATTTAGTTCATAACATGTTCTAAATCAATTCCTAGAAGTAGTCTTGTTCTTGAACTTTTTTTTTTGCTTTCTAAGATTCCTACATGATGCCTATGATGAAGTTGAGTTGTGGTGCTGAGTTGTGGCTGGATTTGTGAATCAAAATAAGTCTTAAGCTCTCTTTAATTGTGTTATTCAAGATAATTGAGCATAAGCAAACACAAATTGTAACTATCCAAGCCTTAAGCAACATAAACACTACTCTTGATTTCTAGGCTGAAATCGCTGGTGCTGGCAGCTTGAACATACGAACTTGTATAAATTACTGGGAATTGGTAACTACGTTTTTTGAGCTGAAACTTTTACTGAATTTTCTAGACATCTGGACCAAAATTATAAAAAAAGAATCAAGCGATTTGTATTAAAGAAAAAAATAATAAAAATCTCACAAGTTGGCAGAAAAATCAGTGTCCAGGAAAAAAAAGAAAAGTGAAAGGAAAGTGTGCTTGTTGTTTTGGCTCAAAATTTGTTCTATAATTGGTGCATATTTTATACCAATCCTAGTTCTGAAATTTCAATTTAACATTATTTTGAAAACAAGTGCCAAAACTAGAGGTTTCTTGAGTCTTTTTTTTTTAGAGTTTTTCTACTCTACTCTAGAGCCATTCTAGGTTTCTCTTTGAGTCCTAGCTTGCTTTTTGTGCTTTTCATTGCTTTAATTGTTGAATAATCCTTGGAAATTTGTCTTGTTAAAACTCTATTGGTTTAGCTTTCATTTCATTTTTTTTTTGTCTTTGGTTATTGCTTGTCTCTTTGTTTCCTAGCTTGTGAGTTGCCATATAGGGAATTGGAAAGGAGGATTGGTGCCATATCTTGAAGAATTTGAGTCAAGAAGCAAGGGGCCAACCACCTTAAGAGCTATTGGAGTAAGAAGCACTCCAAATTGAGTGAAACACTAAAGAGAGAATAGCCACCACAATTGAGGACTTTTTTCTTTGTAATTTTGTAATTGGCAATTTGCTTTGCTTTCAAATTTTGTAACAAAAAGGCCTTTCATTGGAAGTAAGTTGGGAGCCTCCGCTAGGTCACTCTACTTCCATTTGTGTGTAATAATTTTAGGCAATTTCCCCTTAGGATAGTGAGTGTTTTGTTGGGAACCTTAAATGAGGTCATCCAAACACTCTTAGGATCCGCCTAGTTTGCATTTCTTGCACTTTAATTTCTTGCTTATTTTCATAGCTTATTTCCTTTACCCTCCATTGTCAAACTGCCTAGATAGCTTGCCTTTTACTAATTAGTTTTTACCTTATCTTTCACACCTCTTTTAGTGTTTATTTTGGCTAGTTTCAACCATAGTTTATTTTACCTTTTGTTTTCAAACCCCCAACAAGAAAGAACCATAACTTAGGAACCAACATGAGTCTTCATTCTTCATCTAGTGTTAATGGTGAGGGTTCTACTCCTAAGGACCCCTTGTATAAGATATTAGATGAGTTGAGATCCCTTAAGTTGTGGAAAGAAAAACAAGAGAGAAAAGAAAAAGGTAAAAAAAGAGTGGAAGAAATAAGTCAAGATGAAAGAAAGAAAATAAGAGAGGAAGAAAGAAGAAAAATAATGAAAGAAATGAAAAGAGAAAAACATGTCTCCTATAGTAGTCATAACTCTTGCAAGAGCCTAAGTGAAGAACTTCGTGACTATTATGAAGGAAGGCATAGGTCACATCTTAGACCTCACTCCCATAGGAGAGAAAATGAAAGAAAGCCTCAAGAGGTTAACATTAAACTCCCATACTTCCATGGGAAGGACAATGTAGAGGCCAATTTAGATTGGGAAATAAGGGTAGAGCAACAACATAAAAGGAAGTCTACTTCAAAATCTTATGGCTCTCACTCTTATCCAAAGAAAGACCAAGGTCAAGGAATCTTAGGGGTGAGACCTTCTAAGCCCAAAGATGATAAGGGGAAGACAATAGAAAAGCAACCCCTTAAGGCTAGTATGCAAGAGAAGACTAGCTCCATGAAGTGCTTTAAATGTCTTGGAAGAGGACACATTACTTCTCAATGCCCCACCAAGAAAACCATGATTATGAGGGGCCAAGACATTTATAGTAGCCAAGATGAGGCTACTACTTCACCTTCCTCTAGTAAAAGTGAAGAAGCAAAAGGGGAAGAATCTAGTGAAGAGATCTACCCCCAAGAAGAAGGACAACCTTTAATGGTTAAGGAGGAGTGTAAGGAGGTAAGTGTCTCCTCCAAGAGGTTAGCTAAGAAGGAAAGACATTTTGAAATAAAGACAAATATTAAAGAAATTTCCCTTCTTAGACAACCTCCACATTTTCTCCTTTGTAAAAAGACACTTGTTAGCATTGCCACATCTCTTAGGCTTGAGTTTATTCCTCAAGTAAAGGAGTTGTTGGATGAGGGTTTGGTTCGCAAGAGATTAAATCCTTGTGCTTTGTTGGTGCCCAAAATAGGTATTATTAGGCACCAAATCCCTAAAATAGGTGGTGTGATGAATGCTTTGGGTGGTGCAACACTCTTTTGTAAAATTACTCATGCACCCAACATCTTCATGATTTGTGTACATAGGGACTCATTAGGTAGGTTTGTTCTTATTTTTAGTTTCAATACAAACTTAGGCACTCATATGGGACACCTTAGGTTTGTCATACTTTTTGGTAGGAATAATCAACATGAAAATACAGAAAAAGGTATGTTCTATTGCTTTACTTTTCTTAATTTTTTAAATTGTGATCAAAGGGTTCCCATGAACCCTAAGAGAATAAAGGTCATTCCTGAGTGGCCCGCTCCACCAAGTGTAAGAAAAATTTGGGGCTTCCAAGACTTAACAAACTTTTACAAAAGGTTTGCCCCATATTTTTCTATACTTGTAGCACCACTCATTGAGTTGGTGAGGAACCATGTTCCTTCATGGGAAGATGCCCAGGAAATGAGTTTTCAGACCTTACCTTACTTCAACATACTAAACACCACTAATACATATGTTTTTGTTCTTTTTACAAGTGTTAAGGGAAGGAGCCCAGAGTATCAAGAACCTCAGGATTTGAGGTCAAATCCTTTTCAAGGGGGAGGGAATGATGCAATCCTACTCCGCAAGGGCATTGGATAGAAAAACTCCAAGTAGATTGGGCCAGAGATGCAAGAGAAGGCCCTAGGGTTCTTATGAGCCTTAGGGTAGATTTCGGGCCCATGGGCTAAGTACGAGCCCGCTTATCTTTGTAAATATTAGATTAAGGTTTCATTATTTTTGGGCCTTGTATTTAGGGCTCCATAATGTAGGTAGGGTACCCTAGAAATATAGGATTTTTCAGCCCTTGTATTTTAGGGCACCTAGACTAGTTTTTGTATTAGGGGTAGTTTTGTAATTTCACATGCACTAAGTGGATATTTGATGTGTGTGGTTGGAAATAAATTTAATTGAATTGGTTGAAGCCCAATCCAATTAAATTTTAGAGGGGGAGGTGAGCATTTGCTTACTACACCCCATTGCCACATCATATAGTCACACTTTGTGCATGTCCTTCATGCTTTTCATGCCTCATGAAACCTAAGCACACTTAGTGGAGAATCTTGGAATTGATCTTGGATTAGTGGGCTGAACCATAACTAAAATTCACTAATCATAATTAGTGAAATTTTGGCTCCAAAGTTTGGCTCCACAAATTCAATTTCAAATTCAAGTGAAATTTGAATTTCCCTCCAATTTTGTGTGACACTTAGGCTATAAATAGAGGTCATGTGTGTGCATTTTTTTCAAATTTGATGATTTGAATATTAAACTTCAGATTTCAAAGCTCATTTAGAGCACAAAATTTCGTGCTCTTCTCTCCCTCTCCCTTCATTCATCTCCTTCTTCCTCCAAGCTCTTATCCATGGCCTCCTATGGTGGTGAGCTTCTTCTAGACTCATCTTCTCCTTGAAGTGGCGTCTCCTCTCTCTTTCCCTTTCTCCATTCCGCTGCCATTCATCTTCCAAGAAGCAAAGGAATCCATTGATGAAGAAGATCCTAGGCTTACAAGCTCTAATGGAGCTGCATCAATAACTAACTTCTTTTTCTATCAATATCACTTGATATCATTTCAAGGTCCAACGCCTTAAACGAGTTTTTGTTCGTAATTAAAATTAATCTTTCAAAAACATAAAATCAATTTAACACACAAACTTTCAGACTTAAAGAACTACGTAGGTCTAAATTCCTTATCGCACCTGAGGATACATAGGAGCAAGGGCAACACCCTTGTCGACCCCAAAAATATAAAAAATATAAAAAATATAAAAAAGGAAAATACATAATTTTGAAGTCATGTTACACACACTTGATTAAAGGCTACCATCCCTTGTGACAGGCACATGGGGTGCTAATACCTTCCCCACGCGTAAATAACTCCCGAACCCTTATTTTCAAAATTCATAGACTTCTTTTTTTTTTATTTTTTCTAACGTTTTCCTCGAATAAATGTTGGTGGTGACTCCCACGCGTTTTCCTTTTTGGAAGGCGCTCCTTTGGCTTTTTGCCTCACCCTCCCGTCAAAGGGTTGTTTGCGACAGATGGTGACTCCACTAGGGACTGTTAGATAGTTAAGCCATTTGATTAGTGTGCAATGCTTTATCGTGACTTCTTCTTTATGTATGTTTCCTCTTCTCTTTTATCTTTTGCTTTGTCCATATTTGTGCATAAACTTTGCAATGTTATTGTGTTTGTTGTGTGTCTGTCTATCTATTACATTCATAGCAAGAAATATTTTTGTTATATGCATACATGGCACCTACACCTTTGCACACACGTTGAGATATTAGGCCCTATACCCGGGTCTGTGTCAGACATAGGGAGAAGAGGTTGATCTATGGTCATGCTGGGTCTCCGACTCACTTGATAATAGTGAAGCCTCATCTAGAGTTTTCCTCTTTTGATAATGGATTGTCGCTGGTAGTCCCTACTGCCACAATGTTGTTACCTAAGAGGATGATATCTCTAGAAGCCAGTAAAGTTACATGCAACCACCCTTGGGAGTTGTCACTAGAAGTGGACTTTTGGATCCTTTCCAATAGGTTCCTGGTTTAGGGGCACAAAGCAATCTCACTTTGGCTTATTCCTTGATTGCATCATGCATCTCTTCATGGCATCATAGTGGACATATCATTCCTGCATTTATCATTTATCATATTCATGCATTGCATTTGCATAAGTCATCGCATTATCATACATCTTCATTTAGCATGCTTTTGTTCTGCCAACTGCATACATTATATTTTCATTGTTCTCATGTTATGTTCACTCATGCATGATCCTTGTATTTTCCTCTGCAAAAAAAAAAAGAAAAAAAACATAAAACAAAAGAAAAGAACAAAAAGAAAGCCACAATGAAGAATGAAGTTTAATCATAGTTCCATGTGTTGGGTACCATGATGATAGCTATAAACAAACCATGTTGGGATTATACACTCATTTCTTTTAAAAAAATGATTAAAAATCATGTGAACATGGTACCTAATGCATTGTTAACTAGGAAATGATGGTTCTTTGGGCATCTCAGGTCAATCTCATAATTACATTTCTCATGCATAGCATAAGTATGCCCAAGCCATTCATCTCTATGATATGTTGCCTAAGTATTGACAGTCAAAATTTCTATTCCTTGGATTATGGGGTCGAACCAAGCACATGATTTTAAGAAAAGGGTTTCATCAAGTCAAGGTTAAGTATGGAAGTAAACATCTTGCAAAAGTTGGGGGCAAAAGATGGATCAAGTTTTACATAGCTTCTTTAGCTACTGCCAACACATGATTGAGCTAAATAATTTACAAAAATTTGAGATTGTTGATGTTTTATTTCCAATTGCACTTTGACTCTGGCAAGATGAAATGAACAATGTTGCTTTCATGAAAATTTGAATTGATTCGATCCTATGTTCTACTGAGTGCCCTGTGTAAATTTGTAATACTTCAACAATGTATTGTTCACATACATCCCAACTATGCACCACCCAATGTTGCACATGCTCCTGATGAGAATGTCGATAACTCCGCTCCCATACTCATTGAGAGCCAACAACCCCAATCTGGTCAGGTACAGGTCCTTCAACCCATGGGGGAGACACATGAAGTACCCGAGACCATACTCTAGCCGACTCCAAGCCTTGCCTCGAATATGCCACTGAGGGGCAGGCGTTTGGTGGCATACCCCAACCAAACACTTTGGGGGGCCCTCAGTATCGCCCACAACCACAACCCTTACATTTTGCGGTGGAAAGACTACCTTCTACCATGGTAGAAAGGGAAAAATTTGATCATATAGAAGAAAGGCTGAGGGTCATTAAAGGAGGTGGAAATTATGCCTTTGCTGACATGGCAGAGTTGTGCCTAGTGCCTGACGTAGTCATTCCTCTGAAGTTCAAGGTGTTGGACTTTGATAAGTACAAGGGGACTACTTGCCCCAAGAATCACTTGAAGATGTACTGTAGGAAAATGGGGGCATACGCAAAAGATGAAAAATTGTTGATGCATTTCTTCTAGGAAAGTCTTACTGGGGCAGCTGTCACCTGGTATACTAATCTGGAACCTTCCCGAGTCCATTCTTGGAAGGACTTAATGGTTGTCTTCATTAGGTAGTGTCAGTATAATTCTAATATGGCTTCGGATAGAATGCAGCTACAGAACATGTGTAAGAAGGAGCATGAATCTTTCAAAGAATACGCTCAAAGATGGATGGATCTAGCAACTCAAGTAGCGCCCATAATGATGGAGAGGGAGATGATAACAATGATAGTAGACACGTTACCGGTGTTCTACTATGGGAAGATGGTGGGTTACATGCCTTCAAGCTTTTCTGATTTAGTGTTCACTGGCAAAAGGATCAAAGTGAGTCTGTGAAGAGGCAAATTTGATTATCCTGCTTTGATGAATAGGAAGCCTGGGGTAAATGGAGAGAATAAGAAGGAGGGAGGCACCCATGTTGTGACTACCGTTCATACATGGCCAAATTTTCCACCAGCTTAATAATATCAATACTCAGCCAATATCAACCTTTCTCATTACCCACCACCCTATCATCCATAAAACCAACCTACTGCACATCCGATACCAAACACCACCCTTAACACAAACCAAAACACCAACCAGGGAAGGAATTTTCCAGAAACGAAGCCTGTAAAATTCACCCTAATTCCGATGTCGTATGCTAACTTACTCCCATATCTACTCAATAATCCAATGGTAGCCATAATCCCAGCAAAGGTTCCTCAACCTCCATTTTCCCGAGGATAAAACCCCAACATGACATGTGATTATCATGGGGGAGTTCTGAGGCATTCCATTGATCATTGTATGACCCTAAAACATAAGATGCAAAGTCTAATTGATGCAGGCTGGCTGAGATTCGAGGAGGAGAATCGCCCATGAGTTCTGACATCGTCAAGCAATACTATGTATAATGCTTGGGGAAATTTGAAGGTTGTTGTTAAATGTCTCCAATGACTCATTAGGATTTTCAAGTTTACGCCATTACTGTAAACAACAGTCACAATGCTAGTAATATGGATAAATTTGATGTCCTTGTCTCTCATTCTCTCATAATTACATTTTTATTTATTTCACATTCACTAGAATGTGAATGTACTTTGTTAGTTTGTTTTCTAAAGTGACTTGCACTCCTGAGTTGATCTCCAAGTCTGTTCAATCAGAAATTGCTTGTTCTACACGTTTGGTAGAGGTGCCGTAAACGACGAGTAAAATAAAAAAAAGAAAAAAAATATTTGATTGACTGTGTTGCAAATCAAAATAAGAAGTACAAACATTCATGTGACCTCATTCTTAAAAGTTTTCTTTTTGAGAGAAAAGTGAGTTGTCAAGAACAAGAGTCATTTAACTTAATTTTTCAATTGAAAATCCTTTAAATATTTCTCGAGAACTTGCACAGTTTCTTTGATTTTTCTTTGCTACAAGGTCATGACAAAAGACAACAATAGATACCTCAGAGTCCTACACTGGGGCAATGAGAGGCACCGTGCATGAGCCTCAAGCAAACCTAGGGGAAGATCAGAAGTGCTTACCTGGTAGGTTGAAAACCCAAAAGGGCGGGCTAGGCAAAAATTACGGTAATAAAAAATAAAAAAGAAAGAATTAGGAGCGTGTTTATCAAAGGTTTTGTCCCAAAATCCAAACTACAAAAGTATCTAGTCAAGATTTGAAATGACACATGGTTGTGTTTCAACATCTGAAACACTAATTTATCCCTTGCTACCCCCTCCGAGCCAAAGCAAGTTTGTTTTCTAAAAACAACACAAAAAAAAACAACAAAAAATAGGAACTCTGGGTAGGAACCACCGCTAAAGTGGTGGGAAGAGCAATGCAAATAACACATGCATGAAGATGGGCAACAATGAAAAGAAAAAGAAAATAAAGTCTGCCAAAGGCGACTGAAGAAAAAAAAAAGACAAAAGATCTCTTGATTTTACATGAAAGGCACAAAAGTGAAATAAGGATTAATGTATAAGGCAAAAGGAATAGAGCCCAACCCAAGAGTTGAAATGAACAAAGTACAAACAAGAATCTCAAGGTTCTTACTCAATGTAACCCTTAAACACTCTTTGAGCCTCTCTGATCTTTTTTCATAGCCCTCTTACCCCTGACCACGTTACAAGCCCAATAAAGCCCATGTGGATCAAGGAATGACTAATTTTGCTTTTAGGTTTGGATTCTGGAATGGAACCCACACACACTTGTGATTGTTGAAAAAAATATATATAAAAAAACCCTAAGGTTCACACTTGCACATTTGAAAAGAAAACTCATTTGACCAGGAGCTCGGGGAAGATGCCCAAAGACAATTGTGATAGTAGGGTACATTTGATGTTAGTAGATCATGCAGACTCCTTAGGATTCCTTTTCAATCCAAGGGTGACCTTTGTTGTATAAAATCTTTTGGGATCAGCCCATGTCATCAAGTTTCAGTGGTATCGACAGACCCTTGGCATCACTCTACGATCTTAAATCGGGAAAGTTTCACTTGGTCAGATACCAAAGTGTGAAAATCCATTGCCATCCTTCAATGGGGCGCACGATCGATCCCAAAGCCATATGTTTCCTTGATGTACATAATGATAAAAGGTTTTAAAACAAAAAAAAGGGACGAACCCTAGGATTAGTATTTCAATTGATTGATTAAATGTCAAATGGCTCCACTGCTGCCACCCAAAATTGTCAAGTGACTAAATCAAACAAAACATACACTTTGAGGGAGTCCCCGAAGAGATTTGCAAAAGATAGGATAAAGTCTCATGAGTTATCACGTCTTTCAAAAAGAGACAGTCAATCTGTGTTTTCCACAAAAAGAAAAAAAAGAGCAAAAAAACAATTCAAATAAAAATCAAAATCACAAAAATAGAAAAGGATGTCATGAGCATTACACAATTTTCATAATTCAAAACCTTTCGCATTACTAGCATTTCAAGATGAAGGTTGCATGCATCTACATCCCAAAAATCATGTTCATATTAGGCTATAAGTGCGTAGATTTCTCTTTATATACCAATTTCTCAAATCTAATGTCCTATCTTTTAAGTTTAGGATGAGAGGCTCTCTCAAAGAGTCAATCTCTTGCTTTCTCATTAGTTTGAGCCCTTTGGTATTAGTGCTTGTTGGCTTGTTTCATAGGACTCAACGTCCTTTGCTTTATGATTTCATAGGACTCAAAGTCCTCGCCTTTATCTTGCATAGGACTCAAAGTCTTCGCCTTTATTTTTCATAGGACTCAAAGTCCTCTGTCTTTATCTTTCATAGGACTCAAAGTTCTCTATCTTTATGCTTTCATAGGACTCAAAGTCCTCTATCATTTACATTTCAAAGACTTCAATGTCTTCAGCCATTTACGCTTTCAAAAGACTACAATTTCATCATTTGCATTTCAAAGACTTCAATGTCTTCAGTCATTTACGCTTTCAAAAGACTTCAATGTCTTTAGTCATTTACGCTTTCAAAAGACTACAATGTCTTCATTTACATTTCAAAGACTTCAATGTTTTCAGTCATTTACGTTTTCAAAAGACTACAATATCTTCATTTACATTTCAAATACTTCAATGTCTTCAGTTATTTATGCTTTCAAAAGACTACAATGTCTTCATTTACATTTTGAAGACTTCAATGTCTTCAGTCATTTACGCTTTCAAAAGACTACAATGTCTTCATTTACATTTCAAAAGATTACAATATCTTCATTTACATTTCAAAGACTTCAATATCTTCAGTCATTTAGGCTTTCAAAATACTACAATGTCTTCATTTACATTTCTAAGACTTCAATGTCTTTAGTCATTTACGCTTTCAAAAGACTACAATGTCTTAAATCATTTATACTTTCAAAAGACTACAATGTATTCATTTACATTTCAAAGACTTCAATGTCTTTAGTCATTGATGCTTTCAAGAGACTATAATGTCTTCATTTACATTTACAAGACTTCAATGTCTTCTGCCTTTTACATTTTACAAGACTTCATTGTCTTCTGTCTTTTACACTTTATAAGACTTCAACGTCTTCTGTCTTTCATCGGACTTAGTGTCCTCGTCCTTATAGGTCTCAATGTCCTTGTCTTTATCTTTCATATGACTCAATGTCCTTGTCTTTATGCTTCTTAGGACTCAGCGTCCTCTGTTTCTATGCTTTGAAAAAAAACTTGAAATGTCTTCTGCTCTATAGGACTTCCATGTCCTCCCTTTTTACGTTTTATGAGACTTCAATGTCCTTTTGTTTACAAGTTTTCCTTCCTTGGTTTTCACCAGTTGCCCAGTTGAATAGCAAGGTCACTCGAACGAAATTAGTGTCCTTATCTTTACTTCCCTTTTATTTCCAATAAAAGATAAGTAAGGAGGGGCAACTTTCATACCCTAATTTCATCTAGGGGCTATCGTTCATTGATCTTTTGATCCGTTCTAGTTGACTTACGGTGTTGAATGCCAGTTACAGTGTGAAACAAATGATCATTCAGTGTTTTGATCAAGAATGCAAAAAATACCAAAAAATGGGGGCAAAAGGGTCTTTTCCTTGGTTTTCCTGGACCCTAGCTTGGGCCCCCAAATAAGTTCATGGTGAAGAAACCAACTCGCCTGGGTGAGCTCTAGCTCGCCTGGGCGAGCTCATTGCTTCAGCTCGCCTAGGCGAGCTGCCTTTGCCCCATGTGCCCATTTTCCTATAAATAGGCGTGCTAGGGAGGCTAAGGAAGGATTGGAAGGTCCAGAAGGTCAAGAATTGAGAGAAGAGGGAAAGAACAAGAAGAAAGAAGAGGAAACAAGGCCAAAGCGCTACCGAATCGCAACCACGATCATTCTTTACTTCGTTTCTTGTTCGGCGTTCTTTGTGCGAGCGCCAGTTAGTTTTTATTTTTAAGGATTGAATGTGATCTATGTACCCGTAGGGGTCCCCCTTGTTGTTTTGTGTGCATTCATCTTATCCATCTGTAGAAGGCGTAATTCAGAGAGAATCAAATTTTTTTTGCAGGATTTTGAAGCAGCAACAACCCCAGAAGAAGAACCTTGATCTTCTGAGGCATCTTCTAGTTTTCCTATTGTAGGGGCATTCTCATATAGAACCTGTTGAAGATACAATCATGGCTGAAGAGCCAAGAAGAGTAACCTTGGAGGATTATTCAAGTTCTAATGTGCCACAAATTTTCACCAGCATTGCTCAACCAGAAGTTCAAGCACAAACCATTACATATCCACCATCATTGATTCAGCTAATTCAGAATAATCTATTTCATGGTTTACCAAATGTGTGGAAGCAATGTCTTCCAAGGTTATTTTGATGATGCCAAAGACTCAAGAGTCAAGCAAAATCCAAAGATTCAAGAATCAAGTTTCAATAATCAAGATTCAAGATTCGAGAATCAAGTTTCAAGAATCAAGATTCAAAAATAATCAAGATCAAGATTCCAGACTCAAGATTCAAGAATCAAGAGAAGACTCAATCAAGATAAGTACTAAATTTTTTTTTCAAAATATTGAGTAGCACAAGAATTTTTCACAAAATCATTACCAGAGAGTTTTATTCTCTGGTAATCGATTACTAGAAGGTAGTAATCGATTACCAGTGTTTTAAAATGTTAAGATTTCGAATTTTAAGAGTTATAACTTATGTTTAAACAGTTTTAAAGTATTTTAAACTTGTGTAATCGATTACACAATACTTGTAATCGATTACCAGATCTTCTAAACGTTTTAATTTTCAAAATTCAAAATGAAGAGTCATATATGTTGATGTGTAATCGATTACACCTTAATGGTAATTGATTACTAGTGACTGATTTTGAAATATACATTTCTAAAAGTCACGTTTCTTCAAGTGACTTGTTTCTGAAGATTCTTTTAAAAGTCACAACTTTTTAAGTAACTTGTTTTAAAGAAATTGCCAAGAGTCACAAGCTTTGACTTGAGTCATCAAAAGATTATAAATATGTGACCATGGCATGAGTTTCAATAATAATCATCAATTATCTTTGAATCATCTATCTTTCAATCTTTTTCAACATCATCTCTCAAACATCTTTCAATCAATCTTTCAATATCTTTCTACAGAATTTTCTGATTCATTTCTCTTCATCTTTCTAAAAGTTTTTGATCAACACTTTCTCTTCCAAGAAAAGTTCTTTGTTCAAAAACTTGTGCTATTCATCTTTTTCATTCTCTTCTCCCTTTGCCAAAAGAACGAAGGACTAACCGCCTGAATTCTTTTGTGTCTCTCTTCTCCCTTACAAGAGATTCAAAGAACTAACTGCCTGAGAATTCTTTTGATTCTTCCCTTTCCTTAAACAAAAGATTTCAAACAACTAACCACCTGAGATATCTTTTATTTCCCCTTTCAAAGATTCAAAGGACTAACCGCCTGAGAATTCTTTGTCCTAACACATTGGAGGGTACATCCTTTGTGGTACAAGTAGAGGGTACATCTACTTGGGGATTGTTATACTGAGAACAAGAGAGGGTACATCTCTTGTGGATCAGTTCAAGTGGAGGGTACATCCGCTTGGTTTTTCAAAGAGAACAAGGGATGGTACATCCCTTGTGGATCTTTGGCTTTTAAAGGATTTTACAAGGTTCAAAGAAATCTCGGAAACTGCAGGTTGCTTGGGGACTGGATGTAGGTACGGTTTGTGGCCGAACCAGTATAAATCTTGTATTTGTCTTCTTCTTCCCTATACTCTTTAATTTCCGTTGTGTACTTCTAATTATCGCTTTTACTTTTGGTTATGTTTCTATTTCTGTTCTTTACTTTCTTAACTTTGTAGTAAAAGCCTAATTGAATCTAGTAACATTAAGAAGGACAGAATTTTAATTAGTTAAAACACGTTCATAATTAATTCAACCCCCCCTTCTTAATTATTCCGAGGCCACTTGATCCAATATCATTAAGTGAATATTTGATGTGTGTGTTGAGAAATAAATTTAATTGAACTGGTAGAAGTCCAATCCAATTAAATTTTAGAGGGGGAGGTGAGCATTTGCTTGCTACAGCCCATTGCCAAAACATATAGTCACACTTTGTGCATGTCCTTAATGCTTTACATGCCTCATGACACCTAAGCAAACTTAGTGGAGAATCTTGGACTTGATCTTGGATTAGGGGGTTGAACTATAGCTAAAATTCACTAATCATAATTAGTGAAATTTTGGCTCCAATATTTGGCTCCACAAATTCAATTTCAAATTCAAGTGAAATTTGAAAAGAAATTCAAATTTCCCTCCAATTTTGTGTGCCATGTAGGCTATAAATAGAGGTCATGTGTGTGCATTTTTTTTGAACTTTGATCATTTAAAAATTAAACTTCAGATTTTAGAGCTCTTTTAAAGCACAAAATTTCGTGCTCTTCTTTTCCTCTCCCTTCATTCATCTCTTTCTTCCTCCAAGCTCTTATCCATGGCCTCCTATGGTGGTGAGCTTCTTCTAGACTCATCTTCTCCTTGAAGTGGCGTCTCCTCTCTCTCTTCCTTCTCCTTCCGCTGCAATCATCTTTCTCCTTTTCCATTCCACTGCAATCAGACCTCAAGAAGCAAAGGACTCCATTGATGAAGAAGATCCCAGGCCTACAAGCTCCAACGAAGCTTACATCATGTGGTATCAGAGCATCTTCATCTAGGTGATGTTCTTTTGCTTCCTCTATCTTTTTGTTCGGTGAATTCTCTTTAATTCCTTGCTCTTCATCTTATTCTCCATGTATATCCTCCATTGTCTTGTGGTTTGGTGCTGTTTAGAGTAGATTCAAAATAATAATCCGATTAAATCTTAGATCTACACTTGTTCTTGCATTTCTATGGTTCAAATTTTGTAGATCTACTCTTGAATCATGTTATTGTGTTGATTTTAGGTTCTATCATTTTTCATTCATAATATTCTTGTGCTAAACCTTAGATCTAAATTTTCTTCCAAAATATTGATTAGAAAAAAAACACAAAAATCTAAGTGTAAATCACTTAATCCATGTTGTCTTAGAGTCATGTTTAGTCATAGTAATTGTCACATTGTGTTCTAAGTTTGTGTTGAATTTTTATTTTTGTTGATTGAATTCTAGATACATTTGTTCATGTATTCTTGTAATCCTTAGCCTATCTTTTCAATTTTTGAGTCTAATTCATGCATGTTATTTAGTTCATAACATGTTCTAAATCAATTCCTAGAAGTAGTCTTGTTGTTGAACTCTTTTTATTTTTTCTAAGTTTCCTACATGATGCCTATGATGAAGTTGAGTTGTGGTGCTGAGTTGTGGCTGGATTTGTGAATCAAAATAAGTCTTAAGCTCTCTTGAATTGTGTTATTCAAGATAATTGAGCATAAGCAAACACAAATTGTAACTATCCAAGCCTTAAGCAACATAAACACTACTCTTGATTTTTAGGTTGAAATCGCTGGTGCTGGCAGCTTGAACATACGAATTTGTATAAATTACTGGGAATTGGTCACACCGTTTTTTGAGCTAAAAGTTTTACTGAATTTTATAGACATCTGGACCAAAATTATGAAAAAATAACCAAGTGATTTGGATAAAAGCAAAAAATAATAAAAATCACACAAGTTGGCTGAAAAATCAGTGTCCAGGAAAAAAAAAGTGAAAGGGAACTGTTCTTGTTGTTTTGGCTCAAAATTTGTTCTATAATTGGTGCCTATTTTATACCAATCCTAGTTATGAAATTTAAATTGAAAATTATTGTGAAAACAAGTGCCAAAACTAGAGGTTTCTTGAGTCCTTTTTTTTTTAGTTTTTCTACTTTACTCTAGAGCCATTCTAGGTTTCTCTTTGAGTCCTAGCTTGCTTTTGTGTGCTTTTCATTGCTTTAATTGTTGAATAATCCTTGAAAATTTGTCTTGTTAAAACTCTATTGGTTTAGCTTTCATTTCATTTTTTTTGGTCTTTGGTTATTGCTTGTCTCTTTGTTTCCTTGCTTGTGAGTTGCCATATAGGGAATTGGAAAGGAGGATTGGTGCCATACCTTGAAGAATTTGAGTCAAGAAGCAAGGGGCCAACCACCTTAAGAGATATTGGACTAAGAAGCACACCAAATTGAGTGAAACACCAAAAGAGAGAATAGCCACCACAATTGAGGACTTTTTTTTTGTAATTTTGTAATTGGAAATTTGTTTTGCTTTCAAATTTTGTAACAAAAAGGCCTTTCATTGGAAGTAAGTTGGGAGCCTCCACTAGGTCACCCTACTTCCATTTGTGTGTAATAATTTTAGGAAATTTTCCCTTAGGATAGTGAGTGTTTTGTTGGGAACCTTAAATGAGGTCATCCAAACACTCTTAGGATCCGCCTAGTTTGCATTTCTTGCACTTTAATTTCTTGCTTACTTTCATAGCTTATTTCCTTTACCCTCCATTGTCAAACCGCCTAGATAGCTTGCCTTTTACCAATTAGTTTTTACCTTATCATTCACACCTTTTTTAGTGTTTATTTTGGCTAGTTTCAACCATAGTTTCTTTTACCTTTTGTATTCAAAGCCCCAACAAGAAAGAACCATAACTTAGGAACCAACATGATTCTTCATTCTTCATCTAGTGTTAATGGTGAGGGTTCTACTCCTAAGGACCCCTTGTATAAGATATTAGATGAGTTGAGATCCCTTAAGTTATGGAAAGAAAAAAAAGAGAGAAAAGACAAAGGTAAAAAAAGAGTGGAAGAAATAAGTCAAGATGAAAGAGAAAATAAGAAAGGAAAAAGGAAGAAAAATAATGAAACAAATGAAAAGAGAAAAACATAAAAGTGGAGCACCAACATAAAAGAAAGCCTTCTTCAAAATCTTATGGCTCTCACTCTTATCCAAGGAAGGACCAAGCCCATGGAATTTTGGGGGCTGCACCTTCAAAACCCAAGGAAGATAAGGGTAAGACCATAGAGAAATACACCCCTAAGACTAGTTCCCAAGAAAGGACTAGCAACATTAAATGCTTCAAATGTCTTGGGAGAGGTCACATTGCCTCTCAATGCCCCACAAACAAAACCATGATCGTGAGGGGTCAAGACATTTATAGTAGTCAAGAGGAGATTACTTCTTGCCCTTCCTCTAGTGGAAGTGAAGATGAAGTAAGGGGTGAAGAGTCTAGGGAGGAAGTCTACCCCCACGAAGAAGGTGACCTCTTAATTGTTAGAAGGCTCCTTGGAGGTCAATCTTCTGATTTATCTCAATTCCAAAGAGAGAACATCTTTCATACAAGATGCAAAATTTTAGATAAAACTTGTTCTCTCATTGTGGATAGTGGATCTTGTTTCAATTGTTGTAGCACAAGATTAGTTTCCAAGTCGAACCTCACTATCATTCCCCACCCAAAACCTTATCAACTTCAATGGCTCAATGAGCAACGGGAAATGATAGTTAACCAACAAGTGAAGGTACCTTTCTCCATTGGGACATATAAGGATGAATTTAATTGTGATATATTTCCCATGGAGGCAGGGTATATTCTTTTAGGAAGGCCGTGGCAATTTGATTGGAAGATCATTTACAATGTCCTAACTAATGAGATTACCCTCACCCATCTTGGCTCTAAATTTGTGTTGCATCCTTAGACACCTTCACAGGTGGTCAAGGATCAACTAACTATGAAAGATAAGAGGGATGCGGAAGAAAAACTAGAAAACCAAAAGAAAAAGAAGGATAGTATGGCCTTGTCTTCAAAGGCCAAGGGGAAGGAAAAAGAGGAAAAGGATTCCTCCAAGAAGATTGTTAAGAAGGAAAATCATTGCGACAAAATGTGATATCAAAAGAGCACTCATTCTTAAACAATTTTTCTACCTTCTCCTATGAAGGGAAATATCCCTTAGCACCGCCATACCTCTTAAGCTTGAGGTTATTCCTCAAGTAAAGGAGTTGTTGGATGAGGGTTTGGTTCGTAAGAGCTTAAATCCTTGTGCTTTGTTCGTGCCCAAAATAAGTATTATGGGGCACCAAATCCCTATGATAGGTGGTATGATGAATATGTTGAGTGGTGCAACCCTCTTTTGTAAAATCACTCATGCACCCAAAATCTTCATGATTTGTGTACATGGGGACTCATTAGGTAGGTTTGTTCTTATTTTTTGTTTCAATACAAACTTAGGTGCTCATATGGGACACCTTAGGTCTGTCATAATTTTTTGTAGGAATAATCAACATGAGAATAAAGAAAAAGGTATGTTTTATTCCATTACTTTCCTTAACTTTTTAAATAGTGATCAAGGGCTTCCCATGGACCCTAAGAGAATAAAGGTCATTCCTTAGTGACCTACACCACCATGTATAAGGGAAATTTGGGGCTTCAATGACTTAAAAAACTTTTACAAAAGGTTTGTCCCATATTTTTCTATACTTGTAGCACCACTCATTGAGTTGGTGAGGAACTATGTTCTCTCATGGGAAGATGGTCAGGAAAGGGGTTTTCAGTCCTTACCCTACTCTAACATACCCAACATCACTAATACATATGTTTTTATTCTTTTTACAGGTGTTGAGGAAAGAATCCATGAGTTTCAAGAACCCACGGATTTGAGGTCAAATCCTTTTCAAGGGGGAGAGAATGATGCAATCCTACCCCCAAGGGCATTGGATAGAAGACTCCAAGAAGATTAGGCCAGAGATGCAAGAGAAGGCCCTAAGGTTCTCATGAGCCTTAGGGTAGATTTTGGGCCCATGGGCTAAGTATGAGCCCACTTATATTTGTATATATTAGATTAGGATTTCATTATTTTTGGGTCTTGTATTTAGGGCTCCATAATGTAGGTAGGGTACCCTAGAAATGAAGGATTTTTTAGGCCTTGTATTTTAGGGCATCAAGACTAGTTATTTTAGAGGGGGATGTGAGGATTTGCTTGCTACACCCCATTGCCTCATTATATAGTCACACTTTGTGCATGTCCTTCATGCTTTACATGCCTCATGGCACCTATCATACCCTAATTTCGTTCGGGAGTACTTACGGTTGGTCCTTCAACCATGTTTGCTTCCTTCAAAACCCTCAAAGCAAGCACCGTTGCATAATCCGTAAAGTTTTGCAACATTCCAGAAGTCAAAATAAGCATTGTTGCGCAATTCGTAAAGTCCCGCAACATTCCGGAGGGCAAAAAGAGTATCGTTGCGTAATTCGTAAAGTTTCAAGATGTTTCAGGAAGAAACCGGTCAAAAACACGAAAACGGGAGTGTATTTAGCAAAGTGGTGTGTGTAAATAAACGGGAGTCTATTTAGCAAAGGGGGGTGAACTTATCATGATCCTCCACATTTTGTTGAAAAATGGTTTCTGGGGCTTCCGGGGCTTCCATAATGCTTCCGTAAAATTTCCGAAAACCTTGAGTAAGCATATTTCACTTGATATTGGTGAAAGGGAAGAGAAAAAAGAGGAAAATCAAGTCCTATATGCTTCCATAATGCTTCCGTAAAATTTCCGTAACCCTAAATAAGCATATTTCACTTAAGATGAGTGAGAAGGAACAAAAAAAAAGAAGTCAAGTTCTATATGCTTCCGTAACTTTTCCATAAATTATGAAAGAAGGGGGTGAACTTATCAAGATGGGAGTGCAAATAGCAATTTTCAAATTTTTGAATCTGGGCCTTTCCAGAACATTTTGGAAGCTGGGTTACTTAAGGAGGAAGCAACCCAGCTCACCTGGGCGAGCTGGGCGGCAACCTCCTCCCCTTTTTCCTATAAATAGGCGAAGGGAGGTTGTTCCAAATGATCCCTAACCCCTTGGGTATGCATTTAAGCTGTTTTGGGTGAAAAAAAATTGTTTCCATGAAGAAAATCCAAGGCGAGGTGTTTCTGTAATGCTTCCGAGACGTTTCCGTGAGCAAATATGTGAAGGTTTTCCGCCGTTCTTCACCGTTCTTCATTCGTTCTTCATCCGCTCTTCGTTCCTCAACTGGTAAGTTTTTGAATGTGAGACTTTCAATTCATTTCTTGTTTTGTTGGCTTTCATCTTTATTTCATTCACTTTCGGTTTTCTTTTCTTCCGTTTTTAATGAGCTTTAACCGATCTTTTAAGCCATTATCTCGCCTAATAAATGATAAAATGAATTTCAACCGATCATTTGCGTTGTAATCTCGTTGAATCACTGTTAAAGCGAAATCTAACCGATCATTCACATTGTAACCACGGTTAAACCAAAAAAAGGAATAATAATAATAAAATAATCAAAATATCTTGAAAAATTAATAATAAAATAATCAAAAAATCTTTGAATAAAATAATCAAAAAAATCTATCGGATGTTTTTCTTTGGAAGTTTCCTTGAATGAATTGACTAATAACCAAAGTGAAACTAAGGCTAAAATCAACTCACAAGTCAAGCTTTGTTCGCAAAAATCACTAAAAACCGTTTTAAGGTCCAACGCCTTAAACGGTCCTCTTTGCTTTTATCGGTTAACATGGACCGTTCAAAAGCATAAAATCAACCCATAACTTTATCACTTTTGCAAGAACTACGTAGGTCTGATTTCCTCATCACAATTGAGGATACGTAGGAGCAAAAGCCCCGCTTTTGTCGACCACCCCAAGAGATCGTTAATGGTCCAACGCCTTAATGTTTCTCTCTTTTCAAAAACCAAGAGATCATTAATGGTCCAACGCCTTAACGTTTCTCTCCTTTCAAAAACAAGAGATCGTTACTGGTCCAACGCCTTAACGTTTCTCTCCTTTCAAAAGAATCAAAAGATCGTTTAATGGTCCAATGCCTTAAACGACTTTTGTGTGGTTAAAATCAATCATGCGGAAAAAGATCAAAACAACTTAATCAATGTTTAGTTCTAAAAGAACTATGTAGATTTGATTTCCTCATCGCAATTGAGGATACGTAGGAGCGAGGGAAACACCCTTGTCAACCACAAAAAAACATAAAAAAGGGAAAATAAAACATTTTGAAGTCATATTTGAACACTTGATTAAAGGTTGTCGTCCCTTATGATGGATGTGTGGGGTGCTAATACCTTCCCCGTGCGTAAATACAACTCCCGAACCTTTCTCACTTAAAGTTCGTAGACCACATTTTTTCCGGTTTTTCTGACGTTTTCCCCGAATAAACGTTTGTGGCGACTCCGCGCATTTTCCTCCCATGGAAGACGCACCCGTGAGCCCCGCATTGCCCTCTCGCCGAAGGGTAGGTTGCGACAACACCTAAGCACATTTAGTGGAGAATCTTGGACTTTATCTTGGATTAGTGGGCTGAACCATAGCTAAAATTCACTAATCGTAATTAGTGAAATTTTGGCTCCAAAATTTGACTCCACAAATTCAATTTCAAATTCAAGTGAAATTTGAATAGAAATTCAAATTTCCCTCCAATTTTGTGTGACACTTAGGCTATAAATAGAGGTCATGTGTGTGCATTTTTTTGAACTTTGATCATTTGAAAATTAAACTTCAGATTTCAGAGCTCTTTTAGAGCACAAAATTTCTTGCTCTTCTCTTCCTCTCCCTTCATTCACCTCCTTCTTTCTCCAAGCTCTTATCCATGGCCTCCTATGGTGGTGAGCTTCTTCTAGACTCATCTTCTCCTTGAAGTGGCGTCTCCTCTCTAATATGAACCCTCATGGCACAAGGGCTGACTTAGGATCGTCTAGGATTAAACTTTGATGGAAAATGCGGAAATTGATTAAGGAAAGGATGGAAAATAATCTGGTTAATTTCGTGGGTCTTAATAAGGTGTTTCTTGGCACAAAAAAAAAAGAAGGAAGAATGACATGATAAAACGTAGGTTAAGTTGTGGCTGGACATAAATATAGAAATGGCAATAACTCAAGCTACAGGGCTCCAAATGAGGTGATTCCAAAACGAGGTGAAATATCTCATTTTGAAATTCAATTTAGGCTTAAGAATCACTTAATTTGAATGCGTAAAATGGGAGTTATGGCCACGAGACAATTCTGGGCAGTAATGGATTTTCTGAAATTGTGGTTTGAAAGAACAAGGTTGAAGATGAAAGGAAGGAAAGAATCACTCTTTCCGGCGAGGGCAATGCACAAAGGTTGTGAAAGTCCTTTGATACAACCAGGGTGTTCTTGAATCACTCAATAATTTAGGAGAATCACTCTCACTAAGATAAAAGAGATAAACTCTAATTTTCTGCATAAAACTCAACTTGTGTTTATTGATAAAATGGTTCAACTTATATAGAAGCTTTACAGCAGATTTGAGTAATGACCCACTAACCTAGAATTAAAATAACTTAATGCCATTAACCTAGGGAATTAAAAGAACTTAATGGCTGAGTGTAACTGAAATTGTGGCAACCAAAAGTCACCCCCAACAGCCATCAATCAGCCACCATTTGGTCTCCCAAAAGGTTGATGCCTAGGTTGCCAATTGGGCCCTTATTACAACTTGAACTAAACCTAACTAAAGCCCTTTTAGTTAATTAACCCAAAACATATTTTTGGTCAACCAAATTTACAAGGATTGGGCCATTATTTAGACAAACTAAACACTCTAAAATTGAGACAAAGTGGTGTCATTTAGTCCTCTTCCATTTGGGCCATGATACAACTCACAACCTTGGACTTTTCTCCTTGAAACTTGGGCTTGTATTCAAATAGTATGGACAGCACTTTTTGAAGAGCTTCCTTGGCTTTCCTTGATCTAGCCCTTGTCATTGGTCCTCCAAGTCGTTCAAGTGGATCCTTGCCCTTGCTCTTGGTCATGTCCTCATCATTCTCTCCCTCTTGAGAAGGATTTGTCCTCAAATCGGATTCTCCATCTACATCAAAAAGAGATAAGTCAGATACATTGAAGGTGGAACTAACATTATACTCACCGGGTAGCTCAACTTTGTAAGCATTGTCATTAATTCTTTCAAGCACTTGAAATGGTTCATCTCCCCTTGGTTGAAACTTTGATTTCCTTTGTTCTGGAAACCTTTCTTTTCTGATGTGCACCCAAACCCAATCTCCAGGTTCGAAGACAACCTTCTTTCTCCCTTTGTTGACTTGTTTAGCATAGCTTTTATTTTTCCTCTCAATTTGATCTTTGACTCTCTCATGAAGCTTCTTCACATAGTCTGCCTTTGCTTGACCTTCTTTATGCTTAAAAACAGAAACATTAGGCATAGGCAAAAGATCAAGAGGAGTTAGTGGATTAAAATCATAAACAACTTCAAAAGGAGAACAATTAGTGGTGCTATGAACAACTCTATTGTAAGCAAACTCAACATGGGGTAAACAAGCTTCCCAAGTTTTTAAGTTCTTCCTCAAAACTGTCCTAAGCAAAGTTCCCAATGTCCTATTAACAACTTCCGTTTGCCCATCAGTTTGTGGGTGACAAGTAGTTGAAAATAACAATTTAGTGCCCAACTTGCCCCACAAAGTCCTCCAAAAATGGCTTAGGAACTTAGAGTCCCTATCACGAACAATGCTCCTTGGCAAACCATGGAGTCTCACATTCTCCTTGAAAAACAAATCAGCCACATGGGAAGCATCATCAACTTTTTTACATGGAATAAAATGAGCCATTTTAGAAAACCTATCAACAACCACAAAAATGGAATCTCTACCACTGCTTGTTTTTGGCAACCCCAAAACAAAATCCATGGATAAATCAATCCAAGGATACTTCGGAATTGGCAATGTTGTATACAATCCATGAGGCTTTACCTTAGACTTTGCCTTTTTACATACAATGCAATGTTCACAAAATTTCTGCACATCATTTTTCATATGAGGCCAATAAAAATGTTCTTGTACTGTTTCTAGAGTCTTTTAGACCCCAAAATGCCCCATTAAACCTCCTTCTTGTGCTTCACAAACAAGCAAATTTGTTGTAGAACATTTAGGCACACACAATTTGTTTTCTTTGAAAAGAAAGCCTTCATGTCTAAAGAAACCATTTTCTGAAAAAATTTCACAATTTTTTAAAATTTCTCCAAAAGTTTCATCATTTTCATACATGCTTTTCAAACATTCAAGACCAATCAATTTTGTTTCAAGCATAGAAAGTAATGCATGACGCCGAGAAAGAGCATCAGCTACAATATTACCTTTTCCTTTTTTATGTTTGATAACATAAGGGAATTGCTCTAGGAATTCCACCCACTTCGCATGCCTTTTGTTAAGCTTGCCTTGCCCCTTGGTATATTTGAGGGACTCAAGGTCACTATGAATGACAAATTCCTTGGGATAAAGGTAGTGTTGCCATGTTTTCAAAGCCCGTACTAAGGCATACAACTCCTTAACATAAGTTGAATAGTTAAGGGTAGGACCACTTAACTTTTCACTAAAATAAGCAATTGGATGACCTTCTTGCATCAACACAGCCCCAATCCCAACATTTGAAGCATCACACTCAATTTAAAAAGATTTTTGAAAGTTTGGCAATGCAAGTATGGGGGCATTAGTTAGCTTTTGCTTAAGAACATTGAAATCTTCTTCTTGTTTCTCTCCCCATTTGAAACCAACATTTTTTTAGCACTTCATTGAGAGGTGCTGCCAATGTGCTAAAATCCTTCACAAATCGTCTATAAAATCTTGCTAAACCATGAAAACTCCTCACCTCGGTCACAGACTTAGGTGTAGGCCATTCTTGAATAGCCCTAACTTTCTCCTCATCAACTTGTACTCCTTTTGAACTTACAACAAATCCAAGAAACACAACATGGTTAGTACAAAAGATGCATTTTTCAAGATTGGCATACAATTGTTCTTCTCTAAGCACATTCAAGACAGATTTTTAATGATCAATATGCAAATCAAGTGAAGTGCTATAGATAAGAATATCATCAAAGTACACCACAACGAACTTTCCTATGAACTCTCTCAAGATATGGTTCATTAATCTCATGAAAGTTCTAGGAGCGTTGGTTAGGCCAAAAGGCATAAACAACCATTCATACAAACCATATTTTGTCTTAAAAGCAGTTTTCCATTCATTCCCTTCTCTAATCCTAATTTGATTGTATCCACTTTTTAAATCGATTTTAGAGAAGTAACATGCACCATGCAATTCATCAAGCCTAGGTATAGGATGCCTATATTTAATGGTGATGTTATTAAGGGCTCTACAATCGGAACACATGCACCATGTCCCATCCTTTTTAGGGACCAAAATCACTGGGACAGCACAAGGACTCGTACTATCTCTTACCCAACCTTTGCTAATGAGTTCATCCACTTGTCTTTGAATCTCTTTGGTTTCTTGTTGATTACTTCTATAGGCTGGCCTATTGAGCAAAGAAGCTCCTAGAATGAGATCAATTTGATACTCAATTCCCCTCTAAGGGGATAGTCCACTTGGCACATTTGATGGAAACATGTCTTGAAAATCCTACAAAAGAGTTTTAACACTAGAAGGCACTTCAAAATCATCAAAAGTGTTAGTGGTCAAAATCTGATTTTTGCAAAACAAGATGTATAGTGACTGTTTAGCACGAAACAACCTCTTGACCTCACTTTTTGTGGCTAAATAGCTCTCCCTCACTTCAAGTGTTTCACTCTTCTTTTGTTCACTCTTTTTCCTCTCAAGTGTTTCCCTCTTTTTCTCATTCTCAAGTGTTTTGCTCACTTTTTCTTTTTCTCTTTTCTCTTGAAGAAGTTTTTCTCTCATTTTCTTTTGATCCTCACACACTTCTTGTGGACTAAATGGTTTGAGCACAATCTTTTTGTCTTGGTGCATGAAAGAGATCTTGTTGGTGTAACCGCCATGATTGGCTCTTTTATCAAATTGCCATGGTCTCCCCAAAAGTAAGTGACTGGCCTCCATAGGAACAACATCACAAAGTACCTTATCATTGTATTTCCCAATGGAAACGTCCACTTCAACTTGCTGCCTCACTTGCACCTCCCCATCCTTACTAAGCAATTGAAGTTTGTATGGCCTAGGATATGGTTTAGTAGCTAAATTTAGCTTTGACACTAATCTAACACTAGCCACATTGGTGCAACTACCTCCATCAATGAACACCATGCACACCTTGCCATTGATTAAACATCTAGTGTGAAAGATGTTTTCTCTTTGGCTCTCCTCCTCATGCTTCAATTGACCACCAAGTAACTGCCTAATCATCAACAAATCTCCCTCCGGAGTCTCCTCTTCCTCTTCAACATCAGATTCACTTATATATTCTCCATCTCTAAGAACCATCGACCTTTTGTTAGGGCACTCATAAGCATAGTGTCCTAGGCTTGGCACTTGAAACACTTCACATCTCTACTCCTTTTAGAGGGTTCCTCTTGGGACTTTGAGCAAGTTTTTGATGGGATAGGTGTGGAACAACTAGAAGTAGCCGCCCCATCTTTCTTACCTTTGTCTTTCCAACTAAAAGAACCAAAGTTGGCAAAACTCCTCTTAGCCACTCCTTTCCTTTTTAATTGTTGCTCTACTTGGATTGCTTTGTGAAGCAAATCATCCATTTCAACAAACTCCTGCAGCTCAACAATATCACGTATATCATTAGTCAAACCATTAAGAAATCGAGCCATGATTACCTCCTCATCTTCTTCAATCTTTGCTTGAATCATGAGCACATCCATTTCCTTGAAATACTCCTCAACCCCTTTGTTCCCCTGGGTTAGTTTTTGGAGCTTGAATTTTAAATCCCTTGAGTAACTAGCCGGCACATACCGCTTCCTCATGATCCTTTTCATCTCCGCCCATGTATCAACAATTGGCTCTTCGTTTCTTGCTCTCTCTTTTTGTAGCTTGTTCCACCACACATGAGCATAGTCAGAAAACTCTGTGGCGGCAAGCTTCACCTTTTGGTCCTCCTCATAGTTGTTGCATGAGAAAACATGCTCTATTTTCATCTCCCACTCCAAGTAGGCCTCTGGATCATTCTTTCCTTTAAAGGGAGGAATGTTGAGTTTAATACCATCAATTCAGTTTTGTCTAGGAACACCATCATTCCCTCTTCTCCTTCTTTATTCTTCATTATGATCTCTGTTCTCCATTTGATCCAACCTCTCATGGAGTGCATCATCTTGTTGTTTCATTAACCTCTCCAAATGTTGCATCAAAGCTTGCATTTGGAATTGCGAAAGCTCCCCTCCATCATTAGGATTTGTTCCTGCCATCTCAAACAAACAAATCAAACGTAACAAGACAATTATAGTTGTTGTTTGAATACCTGACCCACTCAAGTGTATCACACAATTATGGATTTTCTCTAATGAAACACTCTTGCCTTTTACCACTCTAATTCCCCTTCAGTTCTTAGGCAATTCAAGAGATTATGGCCACAACAAAGAACAATTCACCAATATGTGTAAGGTAAGGCTGGAGAGACAAGGAAAAGGTTAACCAAGAAAAAGGCTAACAATGTTTTTAGGCACAAATGAAGGAAATAAAATTCAGAATTTAGGAATTCAAGTAACAATCCTTCATGCAACCAATATATTACCTTAAAGAGATTTTTATTTTAAAGTTCTTCAAGCATGAACCATTCAGCCCATTTTTTTTTAATTTTGCTTATACGAAATTCTGCTTTTTTTTTATAACAAAGAGATCAAAAGGCTTAACTTTTGCAATGGTTCAGCCTAAAAAAATATGAATAAGAAGGTAATATAAATGGCAAAGAGAATAAAGAAGGATGTTACCCAATATCTCCAGCAAAGGAAGTGTTGATCCTAGAACCGGAGCTCTGATTACCAAATGATATGCACCCTCATGGCACAAGGGCTGACTTAGGATCGTGTAAGATTAAACTTTGATGGAAAATGCGGAAATTGATTAAGGAAAGGATGGAAAATAATGTGGTTAATTTCGTGGGCAACCTAAAGCTTATGCTGATCTCTGTCCTTCTTTGCAGCAATCTAGAATCAATGAGCAACCTAAAGCTTATGCTGAAAACATTTATAATAGACCTCCTCAGCAGCAAAACCAACAACAATAGAATAATTATGACCTTTTAAGCAATAGATACAATCTAGGTTGGAGGAATCATCCAAATCGGAGATGGACGAGTCCTCCACAACAACAACAGCCTGTCCCTCCTTTTCAGAATGCTGCTGGCCCAAGCAAGCCATATGATCCTCCTGCAATACAACAGCAGTCACAACAAAGACAACAAGCAACTGAGGCCTCTCCTCAACCTTCCTTAGAAGAGTTAGTGAGGAAAATGACCATCCAGAATATGCAATTTCAGCAAGAGACAAGAGCCTTCATTCAGAGTCTGACAAATCAGATGGGGCAGATGGCTACTCAGATGAATCAAGCCCAGTCCCAAAATTCTGACAAATTGCCTTCACAAACTGTGCAGAATCCGAAAAATGTGAGTGCCATCACCTTGAGGCCTAGCAACCAAATTCAAGTGCCTCCACCAGTAGTAGCACCTGCACCTGAACTTGTCAAGCTTCCTTCTACACCTGAAAAAGAGGATGAGATAGTTGCACAAAAGAGAAAGCTTCCTAACAAAATTTTTTATGCAGGTGGACCTTCTTCTAGTAATTCTGACTTACAACAGCCTCCTATCCCTCTTCCATTCCCAGCTAGAGCATTTCCAAACAAAAAGATTGAAGAAACGGAAAAGGAGATCTTGAAGACCTTCAGGAAAGTAGAGGTGAACATACCTCTGTTGGATGCCATCAAGTAGATTCCAAGATATGCCAAGTTTCTAAAGAAGTTGTGCACCCACAAAAGGAAGTTCAAGGGCAATGAAAGGATTGGCATGGGTAGAAACATGTCAGCATTGATAGGTAAATCTGTTCCTCACATTCCTGAGAAATGTAAGGACCCAGGTACTTTCTGTATACCTTGCATAATTAGGAACAATAAATTTGAGAATGCCATGGTAGATCTAGGAGCATCAGTTAGTGTCAGGCCTCTATCTATTTTCAATTCTTTATCTCTTGGACCTTTGCAATCTACAGATGTAGTGATTCATTTGGCAAATAGAAATGTTGCTTACCCCGTAGGTTTCATAGAGGATGTGCTAATTCGGGTTGGTGAACTTATTTTTCCTATTGATTTTTATGTTCTTAATATGGAAAAGTGATTTTCCCATGGTTCAGTTCCAATTATTTTAGGCAGGCCATTTATGAAAACAGCCCGAACCAAAATAGATGTTTATGCTGGCACATTGTCTATGGAATTTGGTGATATTATTGTTCATTTTAACCTTCTTGATGCCATGAAACATCCATCTGAGGATCATTCTGTTTTTCGTGCTGAGATAATTGATCAAGTTGTTGATGATTATATGTTTGATTTTGATTCTGTTCTTAATGGTAGGAATCATCCATTTTTATCTTATCTGCATGCTTGTCATTCCTTATGCATTAAATCAGAATCTGAGTTTGAATTTGATCTTGTATCTAATTTTTATGCTAAGAGTGAAATTGAATTTGAGTCTGGTGTTGTACCTCTTGATGTTGATTTTTTAGAGTCAGAATGCACAAACCATGTTGTAGGAAGTGCATATACTTCTGACTTGCTTTATGAGGTATAGGCTGAGGAACCTTCTTCTTCTCTTACCCTGGTTCCTCCCACTGTTCATCCACCACCCACACCAGAGTTGAAGCCCTTACCAGCAACCCTCAAGTATGCTTACTTGGAGGACAAGGGAAAATTTCTAGTGATCATCTCTGCCTCCCTTGCTGCCGAGCAAGAGGAGAAGTTGTTGCTAGTGCTCAAGAAGCACAAGAAAGCCATTGGATGGACTTTAGCAGGCATTCCTGGTATTAGCCCATCTACCTGCATGCACAGGATACTTTTAAAGGATGGAGCTAAGCCAGTGAGTCAGCCACAGCGACGACTCAACCCCGTCATTCTAGATGAGGTGAAAAAGGAAGTGACCAAGCTCTTGCAAGCTGGAATCATCTACCCCATTTCTGACAGCTAGTGGGTGAGTCCAATCCAAGTGGTTCCTAAGAAGATAGGCCTCACAGTGATCAAGAATGAAAAGGCTGAGCTTATCCCCACAAGAGTGCAGAACAGCGGGTGAGTCTGCATTGATTATAGGAGGCTGAATCAGGTAACCAGAAAAGATCATTTTCCCCTGCCTTTCATTGATCAAATGCTTGAGCGCTTGGCAGGTAAGTCTCATTACTGTTTTCTTAATGGTTTTTTTGGTTATTTACAAATTCATATTGCTCTTGAGGATCAAGAAAAGACCACATTCACCTGTCCCTTCGGCAGTTTTTCCTATAGGAGGATGCCCTTTGGCCTATGCAACGTCCCTGGTACCTTCCAGCGGTGTATGCTTAACATTTTCAGTGATTTTTTAGAGAGTTGAATAGATAGAGGTGTTTATGGATGATTTTATTGTTTATGGATCCTTTTTTGATGCATGTTTGGATAGTCTGGATAGAGTTCTTAATAGATGCATTGAAACTAACCTTGTGCTAAATTTTAATAAATGTCACTTCTTGGTAGAACTAGGTATAGTTTTAGGGCATATCATTTCGAATAGAGGCATAGAGCTAGACCCTACAAAAATAGATGTTATTTCACAATTTCCTTACCCCTCTTGCGTGCGAGAGGTTCGTTCTTTTCTTCGTCATGCAGGGTTTTATAGGCGCTTTATCAAGGATTTTAGCAAAGTGGCCCTTCCACTATCCAATCTACTGCAAAAGGAGGTGGAGTTTGATTTTGATGACCAATGCAAAGAGGCTTTTGATTGCCTTAAGTATGCGGTGACTACCACCCCTATCATTCAGGCACCTGATTGGATAGCCCCATTTGAGCTAATGTGTGATGCATCCAATTACGCATTGGGGGCTGTCCTTGCTCAAAAGATTGATAAGCTGCCTCGGGTGATCTACTACACTTCCAGAACTTTGGATGTTGCTCAAGCAAATTACACTACCACAGAGAATGAACTATTAGCGATAGTTTTTGCTCTTGAAAAATTTCATTCTCGTGTTATTATTTATACTGACCATGTAGCTCTAAAGTACCTATTGAAGAAGGCTCAATCAAAGCCTAGATTGATCAGGTGGATGCTTTGGCTCCAAGAGTTTGATTTGGAGATCCGTGATCGGAGTGGTGCACAGAACCTCGTGGCTGACCACCTGAGTAGGATTGAGCGTGCGTCTAAGGACTCACCCATTCGACATGATTTTCCAGATGACCATTTGTACATATTGTATAGTATTTCTGATTCCTTCCCCACTCCTTGGTTTGCTAATATTGTGAATTATTTGGTTGCTTGTGTTTTTCCTCCCTTAGCATCTAAAGCTCAAAATGATAAAATTAAGACCATGAGATTGACTCAGTCTTACAATTCTGTCATTCTTCCGCACCAGGTGGCCATCTTGGCATACTGAGGACAGCTCGCAAGGTGCTTGACTGCGGTTTCTATTGGCCCACCATCTTCAAGGATGTATAGAGAATTTGTAGCACTTGTGAGCCTTGTCAGAGAGCAGGCGGCTCACCTTCATGGAGACCACAAATGCCTCAACAACCCATGTTATTCTGTGAGGTGTTTAATGTCTGGGGTATAGATTTTATGAGGCCTTTCCCTGTCTCTTTTGGTTTTGTTTATATTCTCCTTGTTGTTGATTATGTTTCAAAATGGGTGGAAGCCAAACCCACCAGAACTAGCGATGCTAAAGTTGTTGTGGATTTTGTTAGATCTAATCTGTTTTGCAGGTTTGGAGTCCCTAGAGCCATCGTTAGTATTTAAGGCACCCATTTTTGTAACAGATCCATGTATGCCTTGCTAAAAAAGTATGGGGTTGTGCACAGAATTTCCACACCATACCACCCCCAAACTAATGGATAGGCTGAGATTTCAGCAGGGAGATAAAAAGGATCTTGGAGAAGATTGTGCAGCCGAACAGAAAGGATTGGAGCACCAGGCTAGATGTTGCTCTTTGGGCGCATAGGACTGCCTACAAAGCACCCATAGGAATGTCTCCTTATCGGGTTGTCTTTGGCAAGGCATGTCATCTTCTTGTAGAGATAGAGCACAAGGCTTACTGGGCTGTAAAGACCTGCAACTTCTCCATTGATCAGGCTGGAGAGGAAAGGAAGTTGCAACTAAGTGAGCTAGATGAGATCCGTTTAGAAGCCTATGAGAATTCCAAATTCTACAAGGAGAAGACCAAGAAGTTCCATGAAAGCTTGATAGCTAAGAAAGACTTCGTGGTTGGACAGAAAGTTTTATTGTATAACTCTAGGCTCGGACTCATGAGTGGTAAGTTGAGGTCAAAGTGGATTGGTCCTTTTGTGGTGACTAATGTTTTTCCTTATGGTACAGTTGAGATCAAAAGTGAATCCACAGATAAGTGGTTGAACTGATAAAGGATAAATCCTCGTAACCTAGGATAAGAGACTTGCTTGTGAATCAAGGGGAAACAACGTGTTTTAATTATGATATTTTCTAATTCAAATTTTCTTGCTGTTTAATTTACAAAAACAAACAACCCCCCCAACTCGGTACTGTTTTATTACAATCTCTTATGAACATTTGGTTTACCATTGCTCATTGGGAGACGACCTAGGATCACTTCATAGATACTGCATTTTTAATGTTTATTTGATTTGGGTACGGCCTCGATCAGGTAATCATTAGGCTTAGCGGGCAGATGCTAGCTAAGCCGATATGTTATATTTCTGAGGGCGCGCTGAGCGAGCTGTATCCCGCTAAGCACCCATCATTAATTTAAGCCTTTATTTCTATTTTTAAACTTGAATAAATTTGGTCTAGGGAATTTTGAGTTCTTTTTAGTTACAGATGGCATCAAGAAAAAGGGATAGAACAGATGACATCCCTTCGTCATCCACTCCATCTCCTCCGTCAGCAACCATAGGACCGGATGTCCAAAGCTCTCAAACCTTAGTCCCTATGCTAGAAAGCTTATTCCGAGGACAATTTATTATCATGCACAGCCTGCGAGAATTGGCTCACAACAGGCCAATCATACCTATGGAGCATTTACTTGAGCAAGTAGCCTGGCCTGGAGCTCAACCTCCATTGGTGAGACCCAACGAGGCTGCTCCTCTGGAGCCCACATCTGCACGGGTTGAACCAATGCCAGCTGATCCATATGTTAGACAAGTGGCCTCAGATATCTTAAGAAGGGGGGTTGAATTAAGATATTGCAAACTATTTCCCCAATTAAAATTCTATTTCAATTTCAATGCAAGTAGCAAGTTCCCTTAAAAATGAACTCTTAAATAATGATTCAAATAGAACAATCTGAATATAAATATAAAGCAATAATAAATAAACGAATTTAAGGGAAGAGAAAGTGCAAACTTAGATTTATATCGGTTCGGCCACACCCTTGTGCCTACGTCTAGTCCCCAAGCAACCCGCTTGAGAGTTCCACTATCTTGTAAAATCCTTTTACAAGTTCTGAACACACAAGGACAATCCTTCCTTTGTGTTCAGATTTCTTTACAACAAAAGACCCTCGGTCTCTCAATCCCCTTTGAGAATTTAGAAAGAAGAGAAGAATAAATCTTTCTTGAAAGAGATGGATTGTACAATCTGAGCACTCAATTAATTCCTTATTGAATTGCAAGTGTATTGGCCAAGGAATTCTTAAGAGGATGAAATGTTTTTGCTCTTTGAGAGAATAAGACTTTTTGTTATGAAAAACTCTGAGAAAATTCGTGTTTCAAGTCACATATATATAGACCTTTGGTGGCCATGTAAAAACCATTTTAAAAGATGTGACTCTTAGAAATAATTTTCTGAAAATCTCCTCTGGTAATCGATTACAGGATTTGTGTAATCGATTACAGGTTTTTATATTTGAATTAAAACGTTTATTAACTACTGGTAATCGATTACCAATATTGTGTAATCGATTACACAAGTCTAAAATTTGAATTCAAATTTTAATAGCTGTTGTAAATCATTTTTAGCCACTGGTAATCGATTACATCCTCTAGTAATATATTACCAGAGAGTAAATCTCTTGAAAAAGACTTTTTAACTTAAATTTCTTGGCCAAACCTTTTGCTATTTCAATTAGGAATTCCCTTCCTAAAATACTAGTGATCATCTTGATGTTGTATCTTGTATTCTTGAATCATTGTCTTGAATTAAACTTGAAAAGCGCATCTGCATCAAATCATCATGATCATCATCAAAACATCAAAGTCATTTGCTTCTACACCATAATCTCCAATGGTGAATCCACCTTCTTCTCCTGAGCTTGAAGTGTGGTGTCCCTAAATAATGATAGGTTTAATAGTAATAATTTAAATAATACAAAACATGGGAATTTTTTTTTCTTTTCTCTCTCTTTTCCCGGTAATTAAATTCAGAAGGAAAATTATCACTATATAGTCCTGAATGGCCAGTTCACAACTCTATTCGGAGTCATTTCTTTCTGATCACTCATAACATCTAAACTATTTTGCTCTTTCAAAAAGATAAATATACCAACCATCATTTTAGGTCGTCACATGAAAAATAATAAAATGCGGTCGATAAACTCTTTTCAATAAAGTTTGTTAACACTTCCTTTTTAAATAACAAGATTAAACATAATTACATTCATCATCTAAAACTGTCCAAAATATGGGAGTTTGCAAAATACATAGTGACATCCAGAGCAAAGGTATCAACTGGGGTGGCTTCAGCCACATATATACAATCATCAAAATTTCTATACAATAGGTCTACCCATCCAAAAATCAAAAGAGTAAACCTAGCAGTCTGAACTAGATACACCCACCCACAAAAGTATGTAAACCTAGTCTAAGTAGTCGTCTGCTATGATGAAGAGTCTTCACTATTCGCTGTCCCTCCAGGGCCGCTCTCCTCTGTAGAGTCTGCCTCAGATGCTGACAAGATATCCTCTAGAGAATCCACATCAGGAAGTGGGTCCTCATCATCCTCTGGAAGGTCAAGAGCATCCACAGCAGGCTCAGGAGGTAACTCCTCTGGGTCCTTCTCAGGATCCTCTTCAGAAGATGACACCTCTATCACTTGAACTGGCTCCACTAGTCGATATGGAGTAGGTGTAGGTAGTATCCACTGCATAGGCTGCTAAAGTGTGTGTGCGGGTTCCTCCGGATGTACCAATGAAGTAGCAGTGAGTCGAATTGTGCCACCGAATCAGCACCTCTCATTGCCTTCGAGGGTCTCCCAAACTCCCTCTAGGCACTCCATCACCACACGATCATGGATTAACTGCGCTGCCATCGCAATCTACAAGAAATAAAAGAAAAAGGGTAGACTCTTTCACAAGAAATCTAACTACAGGCAACAATACAATGCGTCCCATAACTGCTATGCATAGTCAAAATATCATTCTCAAGGGATTTCCACTCTGGTAATCGATTACCAAAGTATGTAATCGATTACCAGTGCCCAAACTCGAGTTACACAGCTTCTGCACATGGAAACCTACAAATTACACTGTGTAATCGATTACACCTAAATGGTAATCGATTACCAGTGTCCTATCTCCCTGTGTAATCGATTACACCCAACTGGTAATCGATTACCAGTGCCCTATTACTCTGTGTAATCGATTACACACGATTGGTAATGGATTACCAGAGATCATTTTTACATCCTGTCTCCATTTTTAAGCCTTGTAATCGATTACACCCCCTTGGTAATCGATTACCGGAGGCCATATTAATATCCTGCCTCCATTTTTAAGCCTTGTAATCGATTACACACCCTTGGTAATCGATTACCAGAGGCCATATTCCATATACCACTCAAGATTCATAGCTGGCCAGCCGCCACACAAGCCTCTTTGCTTTGTGGATTTTGTTCTTTTATTGGTTGACTGCCAGGAGCTCGCCTATTTAGGTACGTCACAGGTTCTCACTGACTGACTATGCCCGGATTGGGTCGGGATTGGTCAAGCTTGGTTTTGGGCAATAGCACCCCACTTGACGTCCCCAAGGTCTCCTGACCCCGCGACATATCTCTAGGTACCACTCTATGGTCAACAAACAAAAGTAGGAAGACTGACTCTTCCATGCTTTCTCACTTCAAGATTGTTGGATTATGGGGTACCCGCCATATGTGGTACTAGGTGGCGATCGGCCGATGGCGCAAATCAACTCTCCCACCATCCCCAGTTGCCCACCTTCAACTCAGCTCACGTACTCCCACATAGCCCTTATCCTCGTTCCTCTCAACACCGGGTCCCCATCAACCCCTCCAAGCTTCCACAATATCCAAGCAATTCAATTTCCAAACATCATGAACTACCCTAAACCAAGAAAACAGGGCAGAGGCAGAAAACTCTGCCCAAAACACATTCACATATTACAACTTTCCTTACTCTAATACCCCAGTAACATTCTCTTCATTCCGATTTGTTAACCGTTGGATCGACTTGAAACTTTTACTGGATGTTCCTAGTACATAAATCTACATTTTAACCGTTGGGATCTGCTAGAAAATGTCCAGAACCCAATATGTACTACCTTTCCCATAACCAACAATACACAAGCATTTTCTGCACATGAACAAAAATTCTGCTGTACAAATTTGACAGCAATTTTCAGCATAATAGGGCAGATTTCGAAATCCATCTTGCCACATCCAATTTTGCTCAAATTGGATCCTACAAGTCCTAAATCATGTATAAATCATATTTAAACCAAAAACAAGCTTCAAACCAAGGCAATTCAAAATCTAGGTACCTAAAACCCATCAATTTAGTGGATTTTCAAGGTTTGAGAAGTGAAAATGAGAATGGGGTAATTTTGGAGTAAACTCTCATCTCAAACAAGTCTATAACATTAATTTAAACTTACTCAAACTGGTTTTACGGCGAAAACTCCACCGATTCAAAATTTGACCCTTCAACACCCAATTTACCCTAGAAATGGCTCTTGCTTTCACATTTGTCACTCATTTTTCTCATTTGCTCTGCCCAAGCTTTCCTACAAGTCCTAATTGACATTTTAAACTAGGATCAACTCACTTTAGACTCCAATTTACACTAACCCCAAATTTAGCTTCTCTAACCCTCAAAATCTCACACTTTTCTACCTACAACATTGTCATTCTCACATTTAGCCCTAAATTAACTTTCCCCATCATCTCTATCAGTTTTCCATCAACAATCTCAGCACACAAACATCACAAAGCATCATCATAAAACCCTAAGACATAATGGGTAAATTTGACTCACATCAAACATGTCAAGTTTAGCATGCTTTCAACAAATTTCTTCACAAATAACTACCATAAGGCATTAACCTAGTAAAACTACCCATCATATCTCCCAAAAACCCAATACCCACAAAATTCATGTGAGAAGAAGTCCACCCAAACCTGAAATTCGAAGTTCCACAACGTAGAGGTGCGCTTCACGACTCCGAAAATGGCTTCCCTTTGCAATTTGGAGTAGAAATGATGAGCAAAGTTTGGAGCTTTAATGGGCAACAATGGTGGAGGAGAAAGGGAGAAGAAAAGCAACGTGGGAGATGAGGGAAAAGCTTCTAAAATCTGCTGAGTGAAGAGAGAGAATGTGGCTTTTATTTTAAAAGGATTTTCTCTTTCCTTTTTCCTAAAAGCTATGCCACATGTCTCCTTTTGAGTGGAGCAAAAAGGGGCCCATCTCTTCCCCTTGATGTGACTTCATACTCAGCCACAAGGAGAGAAAAATTTGACCTTTTGAATGCTAAAATCCTGCCTCAGCTTGCGTGCCACTTCTCTGGTTCCAGTTCCTCGCGTTTCTCTGCACCCGTCGGGGTCCGTTTTCGAAAGTAGGCAATATATATATCAAAACGCTCAGAATGAAACCCTGAGCGCGTTTCAGATGTTGGTTTTGTTAAATTTTTAGTTGCACACAAAACGATAATTTTTAGACTAATTAATTGAGAATTAATCTATAACTGTCCAGTTATGGATTTCTCTTCGTTAATTAGCCTAACCCGCGTATGTTTCCCCCAATGTACATACTTCTACCAGGAATATATATATATATATATATATTCAAAATATATCATTTACAAAATTCCGGGTAGAAATTTCTAGGATGTCACAATACTCCCACCCTTTAAGGAATTTCGTCCCCGAAATTAACTACTCTAGGAACAAACTTGGGTACAATTCTCTCACCCTATCCTCTAACTCCCAGGTTGAATCACCCTCGTCGGGTCCCCACTACACTTGCACTGACGCGATCTCTTTTCCTCTTAGCGACTTAATTCTTCGATCAGTAATCTTCTGAGGTTGTGCTTTATAGGTGAGGTTATCCTTCACTTGTACTTCGTCCAGTGCAAGTACATGTGATGGATCCGGGTTGTATCGCCCCAGTTGAGAGACATGAAACACATGGTGCAAATTCGATAAGCTCGGAGGTAAAGCGATTTGATAGGCTACAGGCCCAACCTTCTTCAAGATTTGATACGAACCCAGATACTTAGGCGTCAACTTCCTAGATTTGAGAGCTCTCCCAACTCTGGTTATAGGAGAAACCTTTAAAAACACATGTTCTCCTTCCTAAAAATCTAATGGCTTCCTCCTTCTGTCATAATAGTTCTTCTGTCTATCCTGAGATGCTTTTATAGTATAAAACGGTAAGAACCGAGTATCGAACACTCGGGAAACTTGTCTTATTTGGTAAGCTATTTTAGCAAATAGACGTCTATTGTGTAAAAATCAGTGTGAATATGAACAAGTGTATAAACTATCTGTGCAAAAATAAAGAAAATCACCCGAGATAAATGACGTGTAAAAACAAGTAGAGAACACGTTGGTCTTCCTAATAGGTGCCTGATGCTAAAAAGATATTCTCTATCTAACAATGCTCATGTGCACTTATGGTGTCTCCTAAGATACTAAACCTGATTCCTCATGATAGTTTAGCCTAATCTTGATCAAGCCTCGTTCTCAGATTCCTCTTGTAAGACTAAACTCAACCAAGACCACATTAAGACACACACACTCAACTGACTTATCGCACCCCGATTCCTCGTGAAAGCACGACAACTCAGCCCTCCAGTATCAAGGACTTTAGAGTCAGACCATTTTCCACTGTTGAATGACCCTAACAAAGCATGCATCTATGTGATCAAGGTAAAGGCATACTGGAATGAAAAGCAGATAGCACAGAGAACACACAAAACATCATTAAATAGATAAAAATATATTTACATCAGGTACCTACAGAGAAGATCCAACAGAGGATTCAGCTTTCCATACCAGGAAGCCTTCTTAACAACAAAGAGAAGAACCAGAAGAAAGATTGAAAAAATACAAGTGGTAAGGATGTCTCCTCCACCTCTAGGATCTCACAATCACTCACAAATTCATCTCAAGCTCTCTAACCAGCTCCTGCTTCGAGCTCTTGTCTCTGCAGGTCTTCACACAGCACAATCTCTCAAAACTCTCTGGAACTTGGACCTTTCTCTCTCTAGAAACCCTAGACATGCAAAGCTCTAAATCCTAGTCCAATCTCCCCTCACTAAATCTGATTTCAGGCTTAAATAGGTGGCCTTGTTTGGGCTCGCTTGCTTAGCGCACGTATGGACCGCTTAGCGCACGTTAGTGATTTTTGGCTTAGCGCGCTTTTCTCGCTTAGCGGATGAACTGAAGTGGTGCGCTTAGAGAGATGAAGTGGTGCACTTAGCGAATCTGTACAACTCATATTCTTCTGGATTCTTCCTCGCGCTTAGCCCAGGAGTGTTGCGCTTAGCGGATGCTAGCTAAGCCAACATATTGGCTTAGTGAGAAGGTGAAAAACAACACTTTCCAAAGCTTGCCTAATTAACCTGAAATTGAGAGAAAATGATTATTAAATACACAAAATGAAAATACAAAGTATTTATTACCTATACTTAACAGAAAATACTTATAACATTACAAAATAACCATAAATTGGGAGAGTTTGATGCAATTTGTACAAGTTTTATACACAAACTCTCCCCCTGATTCACCAACTGGAGAAGCAGCTGATCACCCTAATTCCCCCAGGTGGAGGAGCTGCTGATCTTTCTGATTCCTCATCTGGAGAAGTTGTTGCTCTCTCTGATTCCCCAGTTTTTCCATCTGATAGATGAGGAGAATGCTCAGACTGTATTGATCTCTCTGATTATAACTATATTAGTTTCAGTACATTGTTTTGAGTAATTTTGGTTTCCGTTTATAATTATATACTTATACTTTCAGTGATTAGCTAGTATGCTTGTTTTGAAGCATATGGAACAGTTTGACTTAACTTTGATGATTATGCAGTGAAACATTTTTATCTTTTTGTGAAAATAGGTGTTATGATTTGATTTTTGATTGAATGCATGATTGTGATGGAGTTTGTGTTTCTTTTCACAAGTTTGAGCAAGTTTGTATGTTAGACAAAGAAAGAACAAGAATGTGAACTTGCTATTAGAATTGTTAGTTAGTAGATAGGTTGATTGAGAAAGAAAAGCTTGAACCATAACCGGTGAGAGTGTGATCTTAAATTGTGAGTGAACGACTAGCTTTGAGTAATAGTCTTTGCATCAATCTCTAAATTTTAGAATGAAATGTAAGAATAAGGACATGATGAAGGCCCTGATTGTGTATATACAAGCCATTTGACCAAAAAGCTTACCTTGAACGAGAATTGTATCCTTTGCACCCTTTGTGAGCTAAATTACATTTTCAAAATTGAACCCTGAACTTGAATGAATATCTCTAGATACCTTATTTAGATTCTAGGAGAGTAGATAGTTCAAGGAAAATTACCCCAAATCTGGGGGAGTTGATTGGGGGGATGTAAAGTAAAATGTAAAGCATCAGCACACACAACAAATAAGTTGTGTGTTAAAAAAAAGAGCAAGCAAAGAAAATGTGTGTTGTTGTAATAAGGTCAAAGACAAATTAAATTAAAAGGCTAGTGAGTAAGCTAATTGTATGAAAAGATTAGTTGGATAAGTCTAGGATTTGTGCTCTCTTAGAATCTAAGCCTTTGAATCCTAGAAAAACCAATGATTTTTTTTGTAGCCAAGCCTCAGTACAAGCCTGTGAATGTCCTTCTGATTCTGTTTATTCATTTCTGACTTTATGGCTTGAGATGAAGCATGCATCATTAAATAGATATACAGGTATTTACATCAAGTACCTATAAGGAAGAACCAATAGAGGATTTAGCCCTCCATAACTGGGAAGTTTCCTATACAACAAAGAGAAGAGAAAAAGGAAGGATTGAAGAAATACAAGCGGTGAGGATGTCTCCTCCACCTCCAGAACCTCACAATCACTCCCAAACTCATCTCAAGCTCTCAGAACGACTTCCTCTTTAAGCTTCGTTCTCTGCAGGTCTTCGCATAGTAAAATCTCTCAAAACTCTCTGGACTCAGACCCTTCTCTCTCTAGAATCTCTCACATGCAGAAGCTCTTCGAGAAAATGGCCAAAATCCCCTCCAAAATCTGATTTCAGGCTTAAATAGGTGGCCTTGTTGGTGCTTGCGCTTAGCGCAACTCTGGACCGCTTAGCGCACATTAGTGAATTTCAGCTTAGTGTGCATCTTCTCACTCAGTGGATGGACTCAATGGGTGCGCTTACCGGGATGAGCCCTCGCTCAGCAAACACACACAACTCATCCATCTTCCAGATTCTTCCTCACGCTCAGCCAAAGGAGTGGTGCGCTCAGCGAATGGCTCGCTAAGCCAGCAGATTGGCTTAGCGAGAGGATGAAAATCAACACTTCACAAACTTGCCTAATTAACCTGAAATTGAGAGGAAATGATTATTAAACACACAAAATGGAAGTACTAAGTATTTATTACCTATCTTTAACAAAAAGTAATTACAACATTACAAAATAACCATAAATTGAAGGAGTTTGATACAATTTACACAAGTTTTATACACAAAAGCTAGTCGTATTCATCAACTAACAACTCCCCCAAATTTACAGTTTTGCTTGTCCTCAAGCAAATAAAGAACAGCTCACTGGTCCACAAGTGACAATAACATGCGGTGACTATGCACAAAGGTGTATGCAACAAAAGTTACTGATTGCATGATAATAGAATGAAGCAAAATGCCATCATCACTTGTCTTTCACAAAGCATGCAGTTATTCAAAGAGAAGAATAAAATGTAACCTGTACAATTAGATGAAGTTAGGCATAAGACAGATATCAAGGAAAGTAGCTTAAACCACAATCTCACGGTTACAGTTTCACTCATAGACAAGATCATGTACACTTGAGCATCTTCTTTTAAAGATGTCACAACTTGGTTGGTAGAGATAAACATCCTATCCTTACTAACTTTGGAATCATCAAACACCACAGTTTTATCAAAACAGTTTAACAAGACATGGTTGGAAGATAACCAGTCCATACCCAGAATAACATCCATTTGGCTCAAAGGCAAACAAATCAGATCAATCAAGAATGTTCTACCAGAAATTTCCATAGGGAAATTCTAACACACATTAGAAGTTAACACAGAGTTGGGGTCTCTACTACCAGATCTTTATTTAGAGAAGACACAAAAAGCTTAAGTTTTTTGCACACAAACAAGATATAAAAGAATGGGTTGCACCAAAATCAAATAGCACAAGTAAGGGAATCCCACTTATGAAACATTTACCTTGGATTAGATCTTTGGATTTCAAAGCTTCGGCACCGTTAAGGGTAAAGACTCTTCCTGTGGCCTTCAAACTTCCAATTTGGTCATTCAGGCCCCCACCATTCTGCTCCTTCTTGGGATATGGGCAATCTCTCTAAATATGCCCCTTTTGTCAATAGTTGAAACAAGTCGTGCCTTTATCAGCATAATTTGAGGAAATGTGCCCTGGCTTACCACATTTGTAACAAGTGATCTGAGTTGAGAAAGAAGTGGGTTTGCTACCATTACCACCAGCAAACCCCATAGCAACAGTCCTCTGATTGTTGGGGCGATTACCATATTTCTTAGGAGGGGTTGAGTACGATTTTCCCCGTTGTTGAGGTCCATTCTTTTTGTTCTTCATTGGGCCTGCACTCCTATAATAGGCTGCCTTGTCTCGGAAGTCTTCATCCCAAATCCGGCACATGTTCACCAAAAGTGGAAATAGACAAACACCTTGGTAATTCACGACTTGCTCTACCTCAGCTCACAAGCCGTTTAGAAACTTCACACATTTTGAACTTTCGCCATCTCTTCCTTGATAATGGAGAAAGTACCTCACCAACTCCTCAAACTTGGCTGCATATTTAGCCATAGTCATGTTCCCCTGCTTGAAATCCAGGAAATCCATCTTCTTCTTGTTCCTAACATCCTCATGAAAGTATTTCTCTAGAAATACCCTCTTGAAGACTTCCCATGTCACAACTTGACCTTCAACCTCCAAGCATTGGGGAGTGTTCTCCCACCAATACTCAACTTCTTCCACCAGAGAATATGTACCAAAAGCAACCTTTTGCCCCTCCAGACATGCCATCACTTGAAAGATTTTCTCGATCTCCCTTATCTAATTCTGAGCACCATCACGGTTGTATCCTCCATTGAAAGCAGGGGGATTGTTTCGTTGGAAGCGGTCCAACCCTTGGTACTCAGCATCTCCAGCAGCTTCTCCCCTATTTTGATTCCCCACAGCATGAGCTAAGGCTTGGAGAGCATCAGCTATCACACGATCATTTCATCTAGCCATCACTTTCTATACACATCTGGAAGTGAGAACATGGAAAGAATACACACAAGAAAAAGAACAGAACAAAATCACACCTATCTTAAGTCCCTACTTAGTTACTTTTGAGAGTTGACGCCTTGAGAAATTACTCCTCTAAATCTCTCGAGACATTAACACTCACTTTCCATCCTTTGTATTCTTGATTACTTGCCATATCATCCTATTGCACTTCACAAATTATACAGATGGCCAGTCTGATAACTCATGACAAGGCATTGAAACTCATGGTATAGCAGATATCAGGGGAACAAAGATGTTATAACTCCACCAATCAAATCTCTATAAGTCATGGAAACACAAAAAGGTGAGTAAGTTCTAAATACAAATAACAAAGACCAAGCATTCAACAAGGGAACCACAAAATGCACAGAAAAACATAGCAGAATCACAACTCACTGACCAAAAGGTTCGACTGGCTCTGATACCACTAATGTAACTACTCGCCTCGTCACTACGATATCACTACTCTAAACCACAAAAATTTCAATTTTAAATGAAATCTCCATTAATTTTCTTATGAAAAATGAATGTAAATTTTCCACAAAAATATGCTTCTTTACATTTTTCCATACTGAAGAAAGAGGTTCAACTCTCCCATCATAGACATCTCAAATTCTTTCTGCAAACAATTGGAAAATTCCTTACAGAAAATTTCATTAGTATCACCAAATATAATATCATCAACATATATTTGAATAATTAATGGCTCACTGTTTACTTTCTTAATAAACTATGTTTTGTCAACTTGGTCTCTAGTGAAAGATTGCTCATTTAAAAAACTGCTCAATCTATCATACCATGACCTTGGTGCTTGTTTCAAACAGAGCCTTTTTTAGTCTATAAACATGGTTGGTATGTTCGTAGTCCACAAATCCTGGTGGTTGATCAACATACACTTCTTCTTCAATAAGACCATTGAGGAAGACGCTCTTCACATCCATCTGAAAAAGTCTGAAATCCATGATACATGCAAATGCAAGCAGCATTCTTATGGCTTACACACCTTGCAACTGGAGCATAGGTTTCATCAAAGTCAATTCCTTCTTCCCTGTCGTAACCTTTTGCAACCAATCTTGCTTTATTTCTTCAAGCATTGCCATCAAACAGTGTTTATCACACAAAGATTCATCAATTTTTCCTAGTTTAACCTGAGAAACAAAAGCCATGTTGTTACATAAAACCTCGAGTCTGTAACTAGTAGAGACACCCTTTGAGATTTCTCCAATTATGTTATCCAAGGAGAGGTCTTTTTGAGTTCTCCATTCTCTAGGAGATTCTTTAGGTGTTGTCATAGAGATTTCTTTGCTTTGTTCGAGCATTTTAGACTTGATATCATCTTCAATAGCATAATTATTTTCCTGAAAACCTGCATCTTCTTCTAAAGAATTATCTGGAACAATAGAGTTAGTTTCATCACAAACTACATGAATAGATTCTTCAACACTTAGAGTTCTTTTATTGAATACTCTATATGCTTTACTATGCAATGAATAACCAAGAAAAATGGCCTCATCGGCCTTTGCATCAAATTTGCCAAGAGAGTCTTTACCGATGTTTAAAACAACATTTGCAACCAAAAACTCTCAGGTGAGAAATATTTGGTTTTCTTCCATTATACAGTTCATAAGGAGTTTTCTTTAAAATAGTTCTAATAAGTACTTTGTTCAAGGTGTATCAAATAGTATGTACAACATCATCCCAAAAGTACTTAGGTAACCTTGTTTCATTTAGAAAGGTTCTTGCACCTTCTTCAAGGGATCTATTTTTCCTCTCCACAACACCAATCAGTTGGGGTGTTCTTGGGGAAAAAAATTGTGGTGAATTCCATTTTCTTCACAAAAGCTTTCAAAAGACTCATTTTGAAATTCACCTCCATGATCAATTCTAAGTGAAATAATGTTGAGACCTTTTTCATTTTGAATCACCTTGGCAAGTTTGAGAAAAGCATCAAAAGTAGTTACCACCCAAACTAAGCCATAGTAGTTACCACCAAAAGTCATAGTTCTAGAGGGACCAAATAAATCAAAGTGAAGTAGTTCAAGGGGTTTTGAAGTAGAAACAACGTTTTTACTTTGAAAAGAGTTTTTAACTTACTTCCCTTTTTGACAAGCTTCACACAATTTATTTTTCTCAAACTTGAGTTTTGGAAGACCAATTACTAAGTTTTTCCTAACTAGATGATTGAGATGATGCATGTCTATGTGTGCAATCCTACGATGCCACAACCAAGAATCATCTATCTTATTTACCAAACAACTTATCTCATGAAATGATGCATGTCCAATGTTTAACACATAGATATTACCTATTTTCTTTCCAATATGGATAACCTCACCGAACATTAATAAGACAACAATTCTTGTTGAATTCAATTTTGAAGCCTTTGTCACATAGTTGGCTGATGCTCAAGAGGTTATGCTTTAGTCCATCCAAATATAGAACATTCTTTATTTATGTTTTGTATTGATTTCCAATATTTTCTTCTCCCATTATCTTTCCTTTATTGTTGTCTCCAAAAGTGATGTATCCTCCTTCTTTTGACATAAAGTTAGTGAGTTTGGACTTGTCACCCATCATGTGCCTAGAGCAGCCACTATCCAAGTACCATAGTGAGTCTCGTGCTTTTAGGCACACCTACAAGAAAAAATCAATTAGAGAGAGGTGGTACCTAATTTAAGTTGGGTCCAATGGGGTTAATCTTCACAAATAAATCTTTTGGAATCCAGATACATTTGCCTCTTGGAACATCAAATCTCCTAACATAGCATTTATATGATGTATGACCTTTTTCCATGCAATAATGACATGTCTTTACATCTCTCCTAAAATGCACTATGTTCTTTTGTTTGGAGACTTTGTTTGGGTTCACCCCCTTTTGAGGATACAAACTTAGTTTTCTTTGAAAAGGTGGTTTGCTTGTTATACCCCAAACTAGTTTTATCTATAGTATGCTTTTGCATACTGAGCCTGTGATTGAGATCACTCTTTCCTTTGCTTAATTTTCCAAATAGATCTTTAAGATAGGAAAGCTCAATTTGCAACTTCATACACTTAGCATAGTAATCCTTTTCAAAATTTTCAAATTCAGTTTGCAAAGACTTGAAATCATCCATGTTAAAAGAAGTGGGGGTACAATCACAACCAATGGCTTTATATTTTGAAACATGCTTTTTATTTTCTTGCTTCAAATTATCTAGCTGACTTTGTGTTAGAGCCAATTTAGTGATATGCAATTTCAGATCGCTTTTCTGCTTTTTGTTCAAAACAGCAAGCCTTTGTGCTTCTTCGTGTATTTCATTAAATGCTTCCAAAACTTCTTCAAATTCAGGATTTACCTCAGTTTCTTCAATGGTTGATGAGTCATCCATTGACTTTGCCATTAAGCATACATTTGCAATTTATTAATCACTAGAAGAGCCAGAGGTTGTTAACACACTATCTTCCTAAGCTACGTAGGCTTTTTTTGTTTTCTATCCTTCTTTCCTTTCTTAACAACAACATGTTTTCATAGGTAGATAGGACAATCAGATTTGATGTGGCCTTTCTTACCGTAATCGAAGCATGTGAAGTGGTTGTTGTTGTTGTTCTCAATCTTCTTGGAGGATTTAGAGAATTTTGTCTTTGCACTTCTTGATAAATTTTCCAAAGTTTCTTACCATTAAATTGAAATTTTTTGCTTCTTGCTCACTGCTGGAACTGTCTTTGTATTGTTCCTTTAAGGAGTTGGATTTTAGTGCAATTCCTTTCCTTTTCTTTTTTGTTTCTTTTGCATAAGATTGTTGAATCAGATCATGTTCATATGCAAGAAATTTACCGAAGAGAACTTCCATCGTCATTGTAGCTAGATTCTTGGATTCCTTGATTGTTGTAATCTTCAGTTCCCAAGTTCTTGAGGTTCATCTCTTCATCATTAAACATTTTTCCTAGACCAAGGAGATGGTTCACAATATGAGTGAATCTTGTTTGATGTTCTAAAATGGTTTCTCCATTCTTCATTCAGAATGCTTCATATTTGGATACAAGAGTGTGCTTTCTTGATCTTCTCATACCCATTGTGCCTTCATGAGTGACTTCAAGCATGTTCCAAATTTCCTTTGCACTTTTGCACCTTGCAATACAAAAGAATTCATCAGAAGATAAACCAGAATGGCTTTTTGATCATCGTGCACTTTTCTTTTCTCATTGTCTTTCATCTCATCCCATTCTTTAGGTACTAATTCACCATTCGGTCCTTTAGTAGGAATGAAATAACCTTTAACAATGGTAATCCATGCATCAGAATCAATTTATTGATAAATATTTCCATTCTATTTTGCCAAAAAGAAAAATGTTCACCCTCAAACAAAGGAGGTCGATCCAAAGATGCACTCTTTTTGAAAGTGATTTATTTTGAACCCATCTTTAGAAAAACTGTGATTTTGAGTAACTTTCAAGACTTAGCTGTGATACCAATTGCAGAAGATAATGGTGCTCAACAAACCAAGAAGGGGGGGGGGTGAATTCGTTTTCAAAACAAAACAAATTTTTAAAACCAGAGTTACAAAAAAAAAAACTTCTTTTGTACGTATCGTATCACCAAACATTTCATAAACTGAACTCAATCAATACTTAATCAATCCACCCTTTGCAATAGATCCTTTATTAGAGTCATTTCTTTCACAAAGATATATCTTGACCTTTTTGAAAATTGATTAATACTTGAATGAGAGATAAAGATCGAATCAAGAGAAGAAATACACAACATTTTTATATTGGTTCACTCTTTATCATTAGAGAAGCTAATCCAGTTATCTAATCCAAAACCAGAATTAGATTTTCACTATGCATAAAGAATCTTTACAAGCAATCACAACCAATCTGCAGTTGCCACCCTGGAAAAAGAGACTTAGGCACCCAACATCAGGGTCCTTTGTGAATAAGAGCCTAAGAGAACCCTACTCATAGCCCAAGCTAGAAACACCTATTCTACCACGCCCTAAGTGATTCATGCACAAACAAAAAGATGTGTAAAACCATACACAAAAACCAAGAGTAATGATAGACATAATTTGATCAATCCTTTTCGCAAAACCTTGCTTGAATGAAGAGGTGTTCTTCTTGAACTCAAGAAAGTGACACAACTCACTTATCACAAAAGATCTTCACAATCAAAAGATTTAAAGGTGTGAGTTACTTCTTCTAAGCACTTTTATTCTCTTCTTTCTTTAACTAATAACAGCATGTGATCTTAGCTCATTTAGAAGCTTATTTCTTTGTGTTTTTCGTAGTATTTTGAAGACACCACAAGCTGGTTATTTACATAGAAAACAATTATAGTCGCTTGTAATTGATTAAATATAAAAGGTAATCGATTAGTTCAATGAAGTAATCAATTAGATTATCTTTTTAATCGATTAAAGTGTTCTTCCCAAAACCTAGAAACTGCTAAAGAACAATGTAATCGATTAGATACTCAAAGTAATCGATTAAAGTGTTCTTGTTCACTTCTGAACTACTTATAGGAAGAGAAGTAATCGATTATATCACATGGTAATCAATTAAAGCAGAGACTTCTGAATAAATTAGTCATTATCTCATAAACAATTGTGTAATCGATTACGAGAAGATTGTAATCGATTAAACCGGTACGAGACATAACTCTGCAAGCTTCAGACAACTTGTGTAATTGATTATGATAAGACTGTAATCAATTAAAAGAGAGTTTTGCCTTCTCACTTACACATGATGACATGATGCACAAAAGATATGATATGGAATAAGATGCAAAATTCAATATAACAACCAATACAAATGCCACTCAAGGGATTTGGGCATGAAAAAGAAAAAACATCTTCAAGCTTTAAGCTTTAGTCTTCATGTTGTTCATGCTGCTCCCTCTATCTCTAACATTTGATTCCTCTAAGAGGAAGCACTCGTCACTTCCCTAACTAATTCCCGCGATATCTGGGCTTTGGAGCACGTTGGATTTTCAGACTTAGTCGGGTGAAGATCTGATTTTGAGGGGTCCAATGAGAAGAAAAGGAGCACTGAGAAGTGGACCACGACAGAGGAGGAGGAGTAGTAGGAGGAGGAGGAGAGCTTACATTTTGTGGCATTCTATGGCCACCAATATCTTTATCTCATTACCAATGTCAACTTAAGATGGATGGGAATGAATATTTTTAATCAATTTAAAAACATGAAAAGACCAAAATAAACTTTTTAAAAGATAAAAAATCAAACTGTAAAATAAAATAAAGGATCGAAATGAGCATTAAGCCTATATTATAACAATAATTAAGTACCGAAGGGATCTAGCTCAGATGGTCGAACAAGGTGTGAGTGTTATAAACTCCCTAGTACTATCTTCAATTCCTATGGATAAAAAATAACAATAGTTAAGTAGATAGTAAATTGTAAATTAAAATATCAATAATACGGTTACCACAAAAAAACAAAAAAAAAGTTACTATTACAATACAACCTATGTTAATAAAAACACCAGACTTGATGCTCCCTTTAACATGATTGGACACTCCACCATATTACAGAATATTGGAGGACCAATATAGAAGACAATAGAATTAGGCCAAACGACCAATGTTGTCATCCACCTTATCTCCATCTTCCAACGCCCACCAATAAAAAATCTACACCTCGGTTCAATAACATTTATGAATTACAAGTAACTAAGTTCATCTTCAGCAATCTATGTGACAGTGCATGAACTTGCTTCTTGGAACAAGCTTTATGAACATATTAATTGGATTCTTCCTCTATCAACTTTCAGGACCTCAATCATCTTCTTAGTAGAATCAAGTGGTATTTGATGTCAATCTGTGATTGAGCATTTTTAATTTAGTAGTTTTCTATTATTCTTAGCTTATTTGACCTCTTTCTGACTCTTATTTTCTCACCTTAACTCAGTTTTGGTCTTAGGAAAATAATTGGGGCTAATTAATAATTGTTTCTTATTTTCGGATTTTGTGCTTACTTGATCTATTTGCCTTGTGTAGGATTTGTACAATACTATAGAACTCTGAATGGAGTATATGAGTAGTCCCTGAAAAGCTATGGAAAAGTGCTACAATTTTGTCAGAAATAAGCTTAGGCCAATTCTACCATTTTGAGGGTCATTTAAGGCTTGGAAGTAAGAGCCTGTGCACATGGATTTTGGGCTGCGAAATTGGGCTTTGCATCATGTAATTAACTTAATTAGATAGATTAGCTGGGCCTAATCAAGGGCCATCCTTTCCTCCTGGTTAGTCACAATATATATTAGTATAGTTAGTTAGTTAGAATCATTTTGTACAAAACAGAATTTAGAAACTTCAAGTGCAAGTTTTAAGATCAAACTCTTTTCTCTCTTTTTCTCTTAATTGTTCTTCATCTTTCTTCCTCTCTTCAACTTTGTTCTTCCTTTTTATTGCTCAAATTTTGTTGTTTTTCCACTGGTGATGACTATGGAAGGCTTAAAAACTAATTAATCCAATGATCCAGTCCAAGCAATGAGGAATTTGAGTTTCGGTTAAGTATTTCAAATTCTATGTGAATGTTCATCTTCTTTTCCAATTCTATTTTGATTTTCATGATTCTGAATGTGTTTAGAATTTGAAATGAATTAGGTTATTGATTAATTTCCTAATTTGGAACTTAATCACAGATTGATTGGATGATATTTAAATCTAATTTTTGTGATCTCAATGAATTTAGGGATTAATTTGATTGAATTATCTCTAATGACATTAACTAAACTTTCACAATATGATCATCATTTATAGCAAACTATGATAATTTGAATTTCTTGGTTTGGTGAATTAGATTGATGCTCTTCAAATTTGTTTCACAGTCTATTTCATAAACTCTGTCAGTTTATGCATTTTTGTTTGTGTTTCTGCAAATTTCTTCTATTGTCTGCAAACTGTTAGTTAAAATCCCCTATTTTTGTAAGTGGATTGAAGTTGGAACCAAAATGGATTGTATCTCTAAGTCGACCTAGGTTATTCCTATACTACAGAATTAATCCTAGTTTTATTTTTTTGGAGCAATTCAACAATCGTTATCAATGTTCTTAGTCCTCTCATGATGGACTTGATCCTTGGCTAAACCGATTGCACTCAGTCTATCATAGAAAATGCTAGCCTTTTTCTTGTTGACACCCAAGATTGATAATCAGACCCTTCAGCTAGATCCCTTCCTTCGTTGCTTCTGCCAGAGTCATGTGCTCTTCCTCTGTAGTGGATAAGTCATTGTGGGATGAATTGTTTCCTTCCAACTACCAAGAGAGTTGCCAATCGTGAACCCGTACTCAGTCACAGATCTCCTTGCATCCAAAACTGCAGCATGGTCATAATTTGAGTAACCAATGAGAGCACAAAATTGTTGCCTTCCAACTACCAAGAGAGTTTCTGATTGTAAACCCGTACTCAGTCACAGATCTCCTTGCATCCAAAATTGCAGCATGGTCATAATTTGAGTAACTAATGAGAGCACCGAATGTGTCTCCATGGTAGACAATTCCAATACCAATTGTACTCTTAAGGTACCTAAATATACATTTCATAGCTTGCTAATGTTCTTTCTTATGATTACCTATATACCTACTCACAACACTGACTGCTTGTGCTAGGTCCAATTTGGTGCATAGCATTCATGAAACTACCTACAACACAAGAAATGTATTCCTTCTTTGATTCTAACTGAGTTGTATTGATTCAGATAGATGAATGGACGTTGCTAGAGGAGTACAAACTAGTTTGAACACTTTCTGAATGTATTACTTCTAACAAAGATAAATATTGTTCTAGACTCGATCCCTCTTGATTTCCATGCCTAAAATCTTTTCACTAGCTCTCAAGTCCTTCATCTTAATTCACTATTGAGTTGTGAATTCAACTTCTGAATTGCCAACAAATTTTGAGATTCTATAAGCATGTCGTCCACATAGAGCAAATGATAGATGTGGGAACCATCCTCTAACTTATTATGATAAACACATGAGTCATAAGGACTTTTGATGTACCCATGAAAGACAACAAACTCATCAAGTCTCTTGTACCACTGTCTTGGTGATTTCTTCAGCCCATAAAAAGACCTTTTCAATCTATAGATAGAATTTTACTTTCCTCCCCCTTGAAACTTCAGTTGCTGCATTAGAATGTCTTCCATGGGGAAAGGCAATTTTGACATTGAGTTTCTCCAACTCCATGTCTAGAGTTGCCACTAGGGCCATTAAAACACATATTTAGGTGTGTCAAACTACTAGAGAGAATATCTCGTTATGGTCTACTTCTTCCTTCTAACTGTAGCCTTTAGCTACCAATCGTGCTTTATAACGAATGACTTCTTCAGTGAAGGATCCATATTTCTTCTTTAAGATCCACTTGCATCCCATTAGAACTCTTCCTTTAGGTAGCTCACTAAATCCAAAGTCTAGTTCTTTGAAGGGATTCCACTTTTCATTCATAGCCAGCATCCACTCCTCGGCTTTAGAATAGGAAATTGCTTCTGATAAGTGGATTGTTCAAATGAATCAGTGCTTTCTGCTATTGTGGCACACAAACACTATTTCAAAGCCATATCTTTCAAAAGCTTTGATTTGTCTTTGTGACTTTCTAGGTGTTATGGTTTTGGGCTGCTTTAGATGGTTTTGACTCCTTTGGTCATCCCTTCAAGTGGTGTTGTATTATGATGTTAAGGGTGCATTTGAAGATCCTGATCAGTCTCATCAGCCTGATTAGTCTCATCAGGTCCTTCAATTTGCTTCTGATCACTAATTTTTCTGATTGTGGAGCTCTCAAACTCTACCAGCTTAGTGACATCCTTATCCTTGCCCAAATATTCATCAAATATAGAATTCAACATAAAGAGTTTGTCAAAGACGACATCTCTACTCAGAATGGCCTTTCTTTTAGATTGAGCTAGACTCTAAATCCTTTGACTCCATCTCCATAGCCATAAAGAATCCCTTCTTGACTCTTGACTCCAACTTAATTTCACTTATGTGATAGTATGTCGGAAATCTAAACACTTTCAGCGTTGAGTATTCAACTAGTTTGTTAGACCATACCTCAAAAGGGGTCTTAAAGTCTATGGCAGTGGATGGTGAGTGATTCACGAGATAGTATCTTGTGTTGACTGCTCACCCAGAAACACTTATCCAAGCCTAAATTGGATAGCATACATCTACCCTTTCAAAGGTCATGTTCATTTTTCAACTACTCCATTTTGTTGTGGAGTATAGTGTACAATATGGTGTCTTGATATGCCTTTGTCTCTATAAAATTCATTGAATTTAGTAGATAGAATTCCAAGCCATTGTTAGTCCATACACTTTACTATTTTTCTTGTTTGGTTCGTCATAGGAATTGTCCAATGCTTGAAAAAATTGTAAGCTTCAGATTTCTACTTCATCATGAATACCCATGTATTGTGGAGTAATCATTGATGATGGAGAGGAAATACCTTTCCCCTCTCAGTGATGGAACTCTCAAAGTCCCCCAGTAGTCAAATGGACATAGTCCAAATGCCTTGTAGTGTGAACAACCTTTAGAAATTTTGTCCTATGTTACTTCCCTTAGACATAATGCTCACAAAACTGAAGAGGTTCAACCTTATGTTTTCCAAGTAAGCCTCGCTTGCTCAAACTTCTATATGTTTTCACTTATGGGCAGACACAGATGCCATAGAGAATTATATTGGATGAGCCATTGGACGCATGGCTCTCATATTGTGAAATAGTTGATCTGTCATAGTGGACCCTGAAGGATGTGAATATTTCCTTGTTGGTCCTACCATCTATAGAAGCAAGCTTAGATGATCAAGATTGATTCAAAGGTTTTGATGATACAAAGATGATGACAAAAAGCTCAAAAGTCAAGAACACTTCATGATAACAAAGATGATGATCTCAAGAATCAAAGAATGAGTTCAAGATTGAATCAAGAACACTTCAAGGTTCAAAAGGAAATTTGATTTCAAGAATCAAGAATCAAGTTTCAAGATTCAAGTTCCAAGAATCAAGATCAAGATTCAAGAATCAAGAGAAGACTCAATCAAGATAAGTATTAAAAAGTTTTTTCAAAACTGAGCAGCACTGAATTTTCTCAAACCTTTTTACCAAAGAGTTTTTACTCTCTAGTAATCGATTACCAGATTATTGTAATCATTACCAGTAGCAAAAATGGTTTTCAAAAATGACCTTACGACGTTGAAATCGTAAAAACAATACTCGGATGACTTTAAAGTCGTAAATTTTAAAAAAATAAAGTCGTAAAATATTTTACTACTTCAAAAAAACAAAGTTGCAACAAATGTTACAACTTACCCCCACCGAGTAATAATTTGAAATGTACCCCCAAATGGTAAATAAAGAAAAAAATCACCCCCATCTGGTAAATCTCCTCATCAAGCAC